>NC_135810.1:102788132-103088132 GCF_964213995.1 Mustelus asterias | reverse complement strand
AGAAGAAAGGGAAAAAGATTTGAGACCACGAGGCAAGTTGCAGAGGGAATGAGGGATATTAAAAAACTAAATTAAAGAACCAGGAAAAGGTAAGAGTCAGTGCTCAAAATAGATTGGATTTGGTATTAAATGGGCAAGCACAAACCAGTCAAAAATTCAAATAGTTCTAAGCATCAATAGCTACAGATATTATTGATGTGATAGCAATGATGAAGATGTGTTTTAAATTTAGACAGGATTGGGAACTTAATTTTCAGGAGGGGGGAATGGAATTTGGCAATCTTGGAAAAAGATTCTAGCACAGCAGCATAATATAAGAATGTCCTCGGGGGGTTGCATTCAGATAGAACGCATATGGATAGAGTTAAGAAATAGGAAAGGAAAAGGTACAATATCTCCCCAAACATTGATACTGAAATAGATGGTGAGGTGGGGGGTTTGGGTCGGGGGTAGTGGGGAGTGGGGGCATGTTGGGAAGATCTTCACACCAAGTGCACCAAGATATATGAGAAGACTAGATGGGTTTCCATCATCATGTGATAGATTAGCATAAAGAACAGCCAAGTGATGAAAGTGAGAACAACTTTTAAGGAGCTGCAGTCAGATCTGCCTTCCAGACCAATATGTTTCCAACCCAGTAAGTAACGAAGTATCACTTAATTTAGTTCAGTTCAATGGGGTGGGGCAATTAGTTGATGTGTGGGTAGGAAAGTAATTATGACTGTTGCTGGGATCAACTTAAGGATGGAAGAAGATCAGCAGATACTGTAGGAACTGGGATGCATCATAGAAAGAGAGAGAGGGAGAGAGAGAGACAGTAGGATTCTTATTTAATCTGATAAACTATTGGATGTTTATTGCTTGTATTCCTGTAAACGGATGCTTCTATTAGATTATTTCCAATTTGGGTTGAAGACAATGGGGCAAGCCAGTCCTTCTGGGTTGGTCCAATTCAAAGTGTAGTGAAGGATAAGGAAGAGCAAAAAGAGGACAATGCATGCAGAAAAGGAATAGTACAGTGGGATAAAATGTTGGATACCATGTGTGGTGGACCTCAGTTGTGCCTTTGTCCTATATGGACCACCGTTGTGTATTTGTCATACCTGGACACATCCCCTCCCGGTTTGGTTCCTCCCCTCGGCACCTAGTATAAAGGTGGCTGTCTCCTTCCCCTTGTTCAGTCCAGGTTGGTTATTTGTTGGGATGTGCTCCTGATTCTGTTGTGAATAAAAGCCTACACTTGTATTGGCACACCAGTAGTCTTTCGCCTTATTGATAGCGCATCACCATGATAGTGATCTGGAGTTTTTTCATGTAAGAGTGAGTTAAATGGGCTGAAAGGATGTGCTGGCCTTGGAAAGGGTCCAGAGGAGGTTCACAAAAATGAAGAGCTTGTATGAAGAACGGCTGAGGACTCTGGGTCTGTACTCGTTGGAGTTTGTAAGGATGAGGGAGGGATCTTATTGAAACTTCCAGGATACTGCGAGGCCTGGATAGAGTAGATGTGGAGAGGATGTTTCCACCATTAGGAAAAACTAGAACCAGAGGGCACAACCTCAGGCTAAAGGGACGATCCTTTAAAACAGAGATGAGGAGGAATTTCTTCAGTCAGAGAGTGGTGAATCTGTGGAACTCTTTGCCGCAGAAGGCTGTGGAGGCCAGGTCATTGAGTGTCTTTAAGACAGAGATAGATAGGTTCTTGATTAATAAGGGGATCAGGGGTTATGGGGAAAAGGCAGGAGAATGGGAATGAGAAAAAAAATCAGCCATGATTGAATGGCGGAGCAGACTCGATGGGCTGAGTGGCCTAATTCTGTTCCTATGTCTTTTGGTCTTATGGTCATAGAGTCATAGAGGTTTACAGCATGGAAACAGGCCCTTAGGCCCAACTTGTCCATGCCGCTGATTTGTTTTTAAACCCCTAAGCTAATCCCAATTGCCCGCACTTGGCCCATATCCCTCTATACCCATTGTACCCATGTAACAATCTAATGCTTTTTAAAAGACAAAATTGTACCCGCCTCTACTACTACCTCTGGCAGTTTGTTCCAGACACCCACCACTCTCTGTGTGAAAAAATTGCCCCTCTGAACACTTTTGTATCTCTCCCCTCTCACCTTAAACCTATGCCCTCTAGTTTTAGACTCCCCTACCTTTGGGAAAAGATATTGACTATCTAGCTGATCTGTGCCCCTCATTATTTTATAGACCTCTATAAGATCAGCCCTCAGCCTCCTACGCTCCAGAGAAAAAAGTCCCAGTCTATCCAGCCTCTCCTTATAACTCAATCCATCAAGTCCCGGTAGCATCCTAGTAAATCTTTTCTGCACTCTTTCTAGTTTAATAATATCCTTTGTATAATAGGGAGAGCAGAATTGCACACAGTATTCCAAGTGTGGCCTTACCAATGTCTTGTACTACTTCAACAAGACATTCCAACTTATGAAAGGTCTTATGAATGGACTTCTTTACCTGCACTTAACTATTTACTCACCTGGTTAACACTGCTGCCTCACAGTGCCAGGGACCTGGGTTCAATTCCAGCCTAGGGTGGCTGTCTGTGTGGAGTTTGTGCATTCTCCCTGTATCTGTGTGGGTTTCCTCCAGGTGCTCCGGTTTCCTCTCACAGTCCAAAGATCTGCGGGTTAGGTGGATTGGCCATGCTAAATTGCCCTTTCGTGTCAGGAGGATTAGCAGGATAAATGCATGGGGTTATGGGGATGGGGCCTGGGTGGGATTCTTGCCGGGGCAGAGTTGATGGGCCAAATGGCCTCTTTCTGCACTGGAGGATTCTATGATGCCATGATTCTAATCTGTAATACTGCTTGTCAAAAACAAACAATGGATTTTGAATGGTTGTGTTGCAGAGCAATAAAGATAATACTGGAGTCCTGAATTGAAATTAGAAGGAACGTTTAAGAAAGCTTAATTTTGCTTAGTAGTAAGTAGTCCTTTCACACTCCTCAACGATGTAAAGGAGTGTCCTCTAAAATTTCTGATTGACCAAACTAAACCAAATACGTGATTTATGCCAATGAATGAACGGTCTTCAAAAAGGTAGGAAATTAGGATTCAAAAAGGAATTAAAACTAACTAATTCACGCAAAGGAGAATAAACATTGAATACACGACCAGGGTCGGCAATTGAAGGAATTTGGACAGGGTTGCACCGTAGCACAGTGGTTAGCCACTCACAGCGCCAGGGACCCAGGTTTGATTCCCGTCCTCGGTCACTGTCCGTGCAGAGTCTGCACGTTCTCCCCGTGTCTGCGTGGGTTTCTCTCCGGGTGTTCCGGTTTTCTCCCACAGTCTGAAAGACCTACTAGTTAGGTACATTGGCCGTGCTAAATTCTCCCTCGGTGTACCCGAACAGGTGCTGGAGTGTGGCGACTGGAGGATTTTCACAGTAACTTCATTGCAGTGTCAATAGAAGCCTACTTGTGAGACGAATAAATAATAAACAAACAAACAATGGATCTTGAATGGTTGTGTTGCAGAGCAATAAAGATAATACTGGAGTCCTGAATTGAAATTAGAAAGAACGTTTAAGAAAGTTTAATTTTGCTGAGTAATAAGTAGTCCTTTCACACTCCTCAACGATGTAAAGGAGCGGTCTATCGAATTTCCGAAGGAGATTAACCAGACTGAACCAAATAAGTGATTTATGTCGATGAATGGGCCATGGAACATTCTTCAAAAAGTTATGAAACTGGGGTGGGGGTGGGGGGAGAGCAATTCGCCCAAAAGTGCTGAATTGGTGGGAAAACTGTTCTAGATTGTGACTGTTTTCTCAGTGCAGGTTGAGACCCGAATCTCCGCACTCTGTTCAATGCAGAGGTCACAATCGTGAATCTCATTAAAAACCCAGGGGGGGCGGGGCCTGTTCCGCGCCAGAGTTCTGGAACTCTGCGCATGCGCAGTGGCCCCAATCTGTCAGACTCCCTGTTTGCTGCCCAGTCCGATCGCTGGCCAGCCCAGGACCCCCACAATGCTGCCCCTCCAGCTCCCCCCCCACAGCCCAATCACGGCCCCCACAACAATTCCCAGGCCAGCCCTGACCCCTCCCGCCCCGGAGCGCCCCGATGTCCAGCCCACCCCATCCCAGCAGTGGCGATCCCCCTCAACCCCCTCACCCTGGCAGACCCCCCCCCCTACTGACCCCCCCACCGCTGATCCCCTCCCCAGGGTCAGACCCCCCCTCCCCGGGATGCAGGCCCCCCCCCGGCAGACCACCACCCCCCCACCCAGCCCGCCCCGATCACTGACCTCCCTCCAGCCCAAACCAATTGCCATGCAGAGTGGCAGCGGGATCCCTCGACCCCCCCACTCCCCACCAGCCACAATAGGCCCCATCCCCATGCCCGATGCCCTGTGGGCAGTGCCAGGGTGCCCCCTGGGCACAGGCACTTTTCCCCTTGGGGAGTGCCAGGGGGCACAGGCTGGCACTGCCAGGGTGCCCATGCCCAGGGGACACCCCCCCTCCACCGCACGACCCCCTGGGGGGGGGGGCCCGATTTCCCCCCCTTCATTCCGGCGGGGTCTCCCGCTAGTTCCCCGAACATGGGGAGCTACTCTAAACCCCGCTGGAATGAAGCACTCCTGACGGGGTGGGAGATTCAATCAGGCCCGGCAAGTTCCTGATAATCACGTGCAAAACATATTTTAAGAAGATTCAAACCACTTACCTCTCTTCCCGCCGGTTTCCAGCCGTGGTCTGGACTCCGACTGTTCTCCGGCTCTGGGAGGTGCGCATGCGTTCCCGGCGCATGCTCAAATCCCGGAGAAAGGCCGACGACGCGATTCTCCCGACCAGACCCGCCAGGAAAGTTGCGGATCACGATGGGAGAATCGGGCCCTAGGATTCAAAAGGGAATTAAAAACAACTGATTCATACAAAGGCGACTGAACATCGAATACACGACCAGGGAAGGGAATATAAGGAATTAGTGCAAATGGGTTAGAGATGGTTCTAAATATCTCTGGAGGTTGGGGGGAGGCATGGAACGAGAGTAGTCAACAAAATATTGAGCTGGTTCGGTGAAATGGTCTTTCCCTCCTCCAAAAGATCCTGCATTCCTATATTAAATTGCCTTTTCTTTAACCGCTCACTGTGGTCGGGTAGGAATTCAACCAAATAATTTTGAGCGGAGCTCAATGAACACCATACGACACTTGTCTTTAGCTTGTGTAGTATATCACTAACACTCCGTGATCTGTCCTCTTGTGCATTATTTCACAACGGGGTTTATGAACCATATGTTTATCATAATGTGAGCAATAGATCAAACTTTGAGCAGAAATGCTTAAGAAATAATAATAAACTTTTTGACGTGAATGTGTTTGGCCTGTTTAAGACTATCACGTTACGAGCTTGCCATTGCAACAGATAATTCGGGACATTATCTTCAAAATGAAAATGACTCGGAAAATTCTGCTATCAAACCTATCGAAATGATGGTAATTGTTTATCATCTCTGCATGTCATATGCCAACCTGAGACCAACAGTGCAAGTCTACTGAACCTCAATGGGGGAAAGACCCAGCTTAGCCCAAGGGCAGTCTGGAGTGGGGCCCCATAGTGCAGTTATTTTATATTGAAAAGGTTAAAAGAAAGGAGAGCGCTGAGCTAATAGAAAGAAAAAGAATAATAATCTCCACACGAAACCCATATGGAAAATGTGCGCTGAGTGCTCCTCACAGTAGGTCATTTCTTTTTTGTTTCGCAAAGACCACCAGTGATACAATTTTGACTAATTGCGCTGAACTATGCAACAATTCGTAAGGCACGTAATGTTTCACTTAAGGCTAATGGTCATTCATGTCATTTTCACCATTAATATAATGGACAATATTAAAGCTAGTTGAGCAAGCCAGGCCAGGCCCTTGGCGGTATTCTGTAATTCGAAAACCTGAGCCATTAACATGGGGAGCTGCTCAAGATGAATTCATGATCTGGGCCCCCGACTCTGAACAGGTTCTCTTCAGTGGATCCTTTTGCAGTATGACCTCTACATCTGACCCACTGTCAGGGCAAGAATAATAATGCAGATTACAAACATAAAAATAAGATTAAACGCAGACAGTCTTTTCCACAGCCATCATTCTTTGACCACAACCCAGTCTTGTTGGTAGATAATAAAAAAGAATTACTGGTTAAGATTTTCATATGTCAGGAATTTCTGTAAGATATCAATGGGTCTGTATGTTTTCAATATTGACTTCATTTGGAATTTCTTTCCCCGTGTTGTGTTTACAGCCATTGGGACTGTCGAAATCAAGTTCAGATGGTATATGAATAACTGAGCTTTGGAGTTCTGTTATTTGGTCACCATATGGAACACTGAAGCATTTCCATTCTGACATTGTGTCAGCTATGTGGAACAGGAGTGACGGTGCTCACAAAACATTCAGTCTCATTAGCAAATCCTATTAAAGCCATAAGTCAAATTGGATTAATTCCTCGTGGAAACTGCGATGGGTGAAGCACAAGTCCAGGGATGACTCAGTTCAATTCGGATAAAAATCAATGGTCATTCATGTCATTTTCACCATTAATATAATGGACAATATTAAAGCTAGTTGAGCAAGCCAGGCCAGGTCCTTGGCGATATTCTGTAATTCGAAAACCTGAGACATTAACATTATTTTCACAATCTTCACTGGTATTACAAACCCACATTGAAAGGTACAATTAGCCTTAATTGATGAGGTTTTGGATCATTCTTGGAGCTTGACCTCCATTGTTTCATCTGATTGCTATTTCTTTTGGTAAAACATCTTCTGATTGTGAATTTATCCACCTCGGCCTCCATCTACACTTCTTAGATGTCTTAACAAAGAACAAAGAACAGTACAGCACAGGAAACAGGCCCTTCGGCCCTCCAAGCCTGTGCCGCTCCTTGGTCCAACTAGACCATTCGTTTGTATCCCTCCATTCCCAGACTGCTCATGTGACTATCCAGGTAAGTCTTAAATGATGTCAGCGTGCTTGCCTCCACCACCCTACTTGGCAGCGCATTCCAGGCCCCCACCACTCTGTGTAAAAAACGTCCCTCTGATATCTGAGTTATACCTCGCCTCTCTCACCTTGAGCCCGTGACCCCTCGTGATTGTCACCTCCGACCTGGGAAAAAGCTCCCCACTGTTCACCCTATCTATACCCTTCATAATTTTGTCTTCTTTGCACATTGGCTGGAATTCTCCCATCCCGCCCGTCACTGGAATTTCAGCGGGCGCATTGCGGACGATGTGAAACCCCATTGACAGTCGGGTGGGAATTTCCGGCTTTTAGACCAGCGCGGCCGGAAAATTCCACCATTTGTTTCTGGTAGAATTGTATTGGTGGCGCACTTCAAAGAGCGAGAAAGTAGACATTTTGATTTTTTGTTTGAGGTGAAATCTCTTTGTCAGAGTCAGGATTGAGGTTTTGTTTAAAAGAAAACCTTGTTTGATCCAATAACTCTTAGAGTTTGAAAATTCAATGCGCAAACTTTCTTCTAATCAGCTAGGAACTTTGTTTGATAGTTTACAGCAATTCATGACATTAATTCTCTGCACTCACACTTGTGTGACAATTTCACACTGCATGCCTCACAGTGCCAGGGACGCGGGTTCGATTCCAGGCTTGGCTCACTGTCTGTGTGGAGTCTGCTCCCAATGTCTGCGTGGATTTCCTCCGGGCGCTCCAGTTTCCTCCCACAGTCAAAAAGATTTTTTTATTTATTAGTCACCTGTAGGCTTACATTAATACTGCAATGAAGTTACTGTGAAAATCCCCTAGTCGCCAAACTCCGGTGCCTGTACAGGTACACTGAGGGAGAATTTAGCATGGCCAATGCACCTAACCAAGCATGCCTTTCGGACTGTGGGTGGACATGGAGCACCCGGAGGAACATAAGAACTAGGAGCAGGAGTAGGCCATCTGGCCCCTCGCGCCTGTTCCACCATTCAATAAGATCATGGCTGATCTTTTCGTGGACTCAGCTCGACTTACCCGTCCGCTCACCATAATCCTTAATTCCTTTACTGTTCAAAAATTTATCTATCCTTGCCTTAAAAGCATTCAATAAGGTAGCCTCAACTGCTTCACTGGGCAGGGAATTCCACAGATTCACAATCCTTTGAGTGAAGAAATTCCTCCTCAACTCAGTCCTAAATCTGCTCCCCCTTATTTTGAGGCTATGCCCCCTAGTTCTAGTTTCACCTGCCAGTGGAAACAACTTCCCTGCTTCTATGTTATCTATTCCCTTCATAATATTATATGTTTCTATAAGATCTCCCCTCATTCTTCTGAATTCCAATGAGTATAGCCCCAGTTTACCCAGTCTCTCCTCACAAGCCAAGTAGGTAGAATTAAGGATGTTCTTGTGAAGGACCCTCTTGGGTCAAGTGATAACAATATGGTCGAATTTCTGGTACAAATGGAAGAGGAGAAAGTAGGGTCCCATACCAGTGTCCTCTGTTTGAACAGAGGGAAGTACAATAGGATGAGGGCTGAATTGGCTAAGGTGGACTAGGAGAGCAGACTGGTAGGTAGGACAGCTGAGGAACAGTGGAGGATTTTTAAGGAGATCCTTTTCAGTACTCAGCAACAATATATTCCGGTGATAAAGAAGGACTGTAAGAAAAGGAATAACCAGCCGTGGATAACGAAGGAAATTAACGAGAGTATTAAATTAAAGACCGATGCGTACAGAGTGGCCAAAAATAGTGGAGAATCGGAAGATTGGGAAAGCTTTAAGAAACAACAAAAAACGACTAAGAAAGCGATAAAGAAAGGAAAGATAGGTTATGAAGCTAGGCTAGCTCTAAATATAAAAAATGATAGTAAAAGCTTTTACAAATATTTAAAAAGGAATAGAGTGGCAAGAGTGAATGTTGGACCCTTGGAGGACGAGAGGGGGGATTTAATAGTGGAAATGAGGAAATGGCTGAAACTTTAAATAAGTTTTTTGTGTCGGTCTTCACGGTGGAAGACACAAATAGTTTACCGAACATTAACGATAGAGGGTTGGTAGGATGAGAGGTACTCAATACAATTAATGTTACCAGGGAGGCAGTGCTTGGTAGACTAACGGGACTGAAGGTGGACAAATCCCTGGGCCCGGATGGAATGCATCCCAGGGTACTGAAAGAAATGTCAGAGGTAATAGCGGATGCGTTGGTGGCTATTTATCAAAATTCGTTGGATTCTGGGGTAGTGCCGACGGATTGGAAAATGGCTAATGTTACGCCACTGTTTAAAAAAGGAAATAGGCAAAAGGCGGGTAACTACAGGCCGGTTAGCTTAACGTCTGTAGTTGGGAAAATGCTGGAATCCATCATTAAAGAAGAAATAGCAGGCCATCTGGATAAGAATAGTTCAATTAAGCAGACGCAGCATGGATTCATGAGGGGAAAGTTATGCTTGACGAACTTGTTGGATTTTTATGAAGATGTGACTAGTGCGGTTGACGGAGGGGAACCGGTGGATGCGGTGTTTTTGGATTTCCAAAAGGCGTTTGATAAGGTGCTTCACAAAAGGTTGCTGAAGAAGATTGGGTCACATGGAGTTGGGGGTAGGGTGTTGGCGTGAATTGGGGATTGGCTATCCGACAGGAAGCAGAGAGTCGGAATAAATGGGTGCTTTCTGGTTGGCAGATGGTAACTAGTGGCGTGCCGTAGGGATCGGTACTGGGGCCTCAACTATTTACCATTTATATAGACGATCTGGAGGAGGGGACTGAGTGTAGGGTAACAAAATTTGCAGACGACACAAAGATAAGTGGAAAAGTGAATCGTGTGGAGGGCGTAGAAGGTCTGCAGAGAGATTTGGACAGGCTGAGTGAGTGGGCGAGGATCTGGCAGATGGAGTATAACGTTGACAAATGCGAGGTTATTCACTTTGGAGGAAATAATAGCAAATTGGATTATTATCTAAATGGAAAAAAATTACAACATGCTACTGTGCAAAGGGATCTGGGGGTCCTTGTGCATGAGACACAAAAACCCAGTCTGCAGGTGCAACAGGTGATCAAGAAGGCAAATGGGATGTTGGTCTATATCGCAAGGTGGATAGAATATTAAAGCAGAGATGTCTCACTGCATCTGTACAGGGCATTGGTGAGGCCGCAGCTGGAATACTGTGTGCAGTATTGGTCCCCTTATTTGCAGAAGAATATATTGGCCTTGGAGGGAGTGCAGAGAAGGTTCACCAGGTTGATACCAGAGATGAGGGGTATTGATTATGAGGGGAGACTGAGCAGATTCTGTTTGTACTCGTTGGAATTTAGAAGGCTGAGGGGGGATCTTATAGAGACCTATAAGATAATGAAGGGGCTGGATAGGGTAGAGGTGGAGAGATTCTTTCCACTTAGAAAGGAATCTAGAACTAGAGGGCACAGCCTCAAAATAAAGGGGGGTCAGTTTAGGACAGAGTTGAGAAGGAACTTCTTCTTTCAGAGAGTGGTGAATCTCTGGAATTCTCTGCCCACTGAAGTGGTGGAGGCTACCTCGTTGAATATGTTTAATTCACGGATAGATGGTTTCCTGATCAGTAAGGGAATTAGGGGTTATAGGGATCAGGCGGGTAAGTGGAACTGATCCACTTCAGATCAGCCATGATCTTATTGAATGGCGGGGCAGGCTTGAGGGGCTAGATGGCCTACTCCTGCTCCTATTTCTTATGTTCTTATGTTCTTAACCCTGTCAACTCCGGAATCAACCTAGTGAATCTCCTCGACACCCCCTCCAGTGCTAGTATATCCTTTCTCAAGTAAGGAGACCAAAACTGTACACTGTACTCCAGGTGTGGCCTCACCAGCACTTTATACAGCTGCAACATAACCTCGCTGTTTTTAAACTCCATCCCTCGAGCAATCAAGGACAACATTCCATTTGCCTTCTAAATTACCTGCTGCACCAGCAACTCAACTCCTTGAGATTTTTGCACAAGGGCACCCTCTGCACAGCAGCATGCTGCAATTTTTTACCATTTAAATAATAGTCCATTTTGCTGTTATTCCTATCAAAGTGGATGACCTCACATTTACCAACATTGTACTCCATCTGCCAGACCCTCGCCCACTCATTTAGACTATCTATATCCCTTTGCAGACTTTCAGCGTCCTCTGCACACTTTGATCTGCCATTCATCTTAGTGTCATCTGCGAATTTTGACACACTAAACTTGGTCCCCAACTCCAAATCATCTATGTAAATCGTAAACAACTGTGGTCCCAACACTGATCCCTGAGGCACACCACTCGTCACTGATCACCAACCAGAAAAACGCCCATTTACCCCCACTCTTTGCTTTCTGTTAGTCAACCAATCCTCTATCCATGCTAATACATTACCCGTAACACTGTGCATCTTTATCTTATGTAACAGTCTTTGGTGCGGCACCTTGTCAAATGCCTTCTGGAAGTCCAGATACACCACATCCCCAGGTTCCCCATTGTCCACTGCACATGTAATGTTCTCAAAGAATTCCACCAAATTAGTCAAACGTGACCTTCCCTTCATGATCCCATGCTGCGTCCTACCAATGGGACAATTTATATCCAGATGTCTCGCTATTTCTTCCATGATGATAGATTCAAGCATTTTCCCTACTACAGAAGTTAAGCTAACTGGCCTATAGTTACCCGCCTTTTGTCTACCTCCTTTTTAAAACAGTGGTGTCACATTTGCTGTTTTCCAATCTGCAGGAACCATCCCAGAGTCCAGCGAATTTTGGTAAATTACCACGAGTGCATTTGCTATTTCTCCCGCCATCTCTTTTAGTACCCTGGGATGCATTCCATCAGGACCAGGAGACTTGTCTACCTTTAGCCCCATTAACTTGCCCAACACTACCTCTTTCGTGATAATGATAGTTTCTAGGTCCTCACCTGCCACAGCCTTCCTGTCATCAAAACCCACGCAGACATGGGGAGAACGTGCAAACTCCACACAGAAAGTAATCCAAGCCGGGAATCAAATCCGGGTCCCTGGTGCTGTGAGGCAGCAGTGCTAACCACTGTGACACCGTGTACGGGTTAGCTTGATAGGCCATGATAAATTGCCCCTTAATGTCAGGGGGATTAGCAGGAAAAATACATGGGGGTTACGGGGATAGGATCTGGGTGGGATTATTGTCGGTGCAGGCTCAATGGATTGAATGGCCTCCTGCTGCACTGTAGGGATGCGATGATTCAATGGATAAAAATGGGCGTTCTCCAGGATCAAGGATCCTTGGTGGGGTAGGGGGGAAAAGTCCCATCCCTTGGGAACTGGTGGACAGTCAGAGGTGGGTAGCTATATTGAATGGCAATGCCATCATGGAGGTTATAACTCCTGCTGGTACTGCACCCACACGGAGCCAGGGATCATTGCAAATGTACCAGAGAAAAGCATTCAGTCTGTAAAACACATGCTCACGTGATCCAAAACACAATGGAATTGTTGCTTTGATTACTTCTTGCTGTCTCTCATTCTTTCATTGTGAAGAAAATGAAGCGTCAGTTCACAAAACTAAAGCAAGCTGGAGCGATTCAGTTTGCTGCAAAGATATTTTATGTGTTCCTTGAGTGGATTTCCCCTCTCACTGTACTTCCCACTCCCTCTAGATCATTCGCGGCATTATGTAGCTACCAACCATTCTGTAGGGATGAAAGAATCCTCTGTACCATTCACCTATGTCAATGCTGATCTTTCCAATTTCTTGCCCCTGGCTCCCAAAGTGGAAACTTCCTGAGTGAGAAACTATGAATTGTTAATGAATAAAAGATGGAGTTGTCAGCAATTTCTTATTTTTAGCACATGGAATTCCACTGAATGGACAACTTTGCCCCCTTTTTTCCCTGCAGAGGTGCCCTTGAGTGGTGGGAGGGAAATGGAGCCATTAATTTCTAAAACAGCTAAGTGCTGCAGTGTTGAAAGAATTCTCCATCGCCCAGTCCTGTGCATCTTACGACCATACGAGTTGCAGCGGACAGTTTACCAGAATGGGGCTGTATCTCAGCCTTCGCTAGAGGATGACAAGTTGAAGGTGTTGATGCTTTCAATTCAAAAAGTAAAACCCATGATTATCTCTCTACAACAAACGGAGAAAACAAAGTGACAGAATCCTCCTGCATCGCTAACAGTCAAAAGATGTGAGAATCCTATTTATTTATTATAAGTGTCACAAGTAGGCTTACTTTAACACTGCAATGAAGTTACTGAAAAGCCCCTAGTCGCCACACTCTGTTCGGGTACACTGAGGGAGAATTTAGCACCTAACCAGCACGTCTTTCAGAATGTGGGAGGAAACCGGAGCGCTCGGAGGAAACCCATGCAGACACGGGGAGAATGTGCAGGCTGCACACAGACAGTGACCCGAGCCGGGAATTGAACCCAGGTCCCTGGCTCTGTGAGGCAGCAGTGCTAACCACTGTGCCACCCTTATGGACAAATGAAGACAAGAGTCACAATATATACATGCTTACAAAAGCTGATGGGCAAAAAACAAGCTGTCCGCACCATCACCCCCACACAGTCAGATTACCTTCTGCGAGAAGGAAAAAAATAGAAACAGCAATCGCCTATTTTAAGAAAAAATGTCCTGGAAGTTCATATTCGATCAAGCAAGCTCCAAGGACAAATGAAAGATACAAGCCCCAATGACGATCATTCTTTAGGTGGGCACGTTTATGACTGGCAGAAACTTCTTGAATGCTTCGAGCGAATCCACATTAGTTGCATAAGTTGCATTAGTCAGCAATTTATTTCAGAGGTCACAGACTGCGATCTGAGTGGGAATCTAAAACACCTCTACACTTTTGTAATCTGTGACCTCTTGGTCCTCCCTAACATAACTATCTTAAAAAATCTGTCCACTTGACCCAATCCTAATCACCTCATTATTTTAAAGACTGCAATGTCCTTGACGTCTGCACCTTCCCAAAGTTAAGTGGCCGCCATTATTTAGTCAGCAGTTTCTTTAGCTGGATATCAGTCTAGTGGGCCTCCTTTTGAACCTTTCCATGGAACTCAGTACCTCCCACTGTCTGAGGGGGAACAACACTGGTTTTTATGATGATTTCCCAAATAAAAACTTCAGCTGAACATTCCTGCGGAAATGCCGTAATTGGCCATTTTTAATGTTTCCTAAAGGCTTCGGATGACCTTCCATCGAAGATGAGATCAGAAGAACTCAGTGGGAATTCTGGGGAGTATTTGAAATTTTGTTATATAAGAAAAAGTAATATTTCTTATTTTATATTTTCTTTATTTGTTCACGGGACATGGATGCCGCTGGCTGGCCATCCCTAGTTATCCTTGAGAAGGTGGTGGTGAGCTGCCTTCTTGAACCGCTACAGTCCACGTGCTGTGGGTTGCACATTAGGGAGGGAACTCCAGGATTTTCTGGCAGTTCTTCTGTCCCAGCAGTGCCTCACTGGCAAAATTGGAGTCAATGAGAATCAGGAGAAAGCTCTCCATTGGTTGGAGTCATACCTGGCACAAAGGAAGACAAATCTGGTGGTTGGAGGTCAATCATTTCCATCCCAGGACATCTCTGCGGGAGTTCCTCAGCCTGGTGCCCTAGGCCCAACCATCTGCAGCTGCTTCATCAGTGAACTTCCCTCAGCAGAAGGTCAGAAGTGGAGATGATCACCAATGATTGCAAAATTTTTCAACACCATCCCGACTTCTCAGATACTGAAGTAGTCCATCTCCAAATGCAGCAAGACTCGGACAAGATTTATGCTTGGGGTGATAAAAAGTGTTCATGCCACACAAGTGCTACGTGATCAATAAGAGAATATTTAACCATCTCCCCATGACATTCAATGGCATTCCCGTCGCTGAATCCCCCACCATCAATATTTCAAGGATTACCATTGACCAGAAACTGCACTGAACCAGCCATATGATGCAGCTACTAAAGTTGGTCAGAGGGTGGGAATTCTGTGCAAGTGCCTCATGACTCTCCAAAGCCTGTCCACCATCTACAAGGCACAAGTCAGGTGTGTGATGGAATACTCTCCATTTGCCTGGATGAGTGCAGCTCCAACAGCACTGAAGAAGCTTAACAGCTCACCAACGCCTCTACTTTCTCAGCAGGCTATGAAGATTTGGCATGTCTGCTATGACTCTCACCAATTTTTACAGATGCAGCATTGAAAGCGTCCTTTCTGGTTGTATCACAGCTTGGTATGGCTCCTGCTCTGACCAAGACCACAATAAACTACAAAAGGTTATGAACATAACCCAAATCCATCACGCAATCCAGCCTCCCATCCACTGACTCTGTCTACACTTCCCGCTGTCTCGGAAAAGCAGCCAGCATAATCAAGCACCCCGGACAGACTCTCTTCCACCTTCTTCCGTCGGGAAAAAGATACAAAAATCTGAGATCATGTACCAACCAACTCAAGAACAGCTTCTTCCCTGTTGCCATCAGACTTTTGAATGGACCTATCTTATATTAAGCTGATTTTTCTCTACACCCTAGCTATGACTGTAACACTACATTCTGCACCCTCTCCTTTCCTTCCCCCATGTACTCTATGAATGGCATGCTTTGTCTGTATAGTGTGCAAGAAACAATATTTTTTACTGTATCCCAATACATGGGACAATAAATCAAGTCAAATCAACCATCCAGGACAAAGCAGCTTGCTTGATTGACACCCAATCCACCATCAACATATGGTGACAGCAGTGTGAACCATATAACAATACGCACCACCGCAACTTATCAAGCCTCCTTCAACAACACCTTCCAAATCCATGATCTTCATCATTTGGAGGGACAGCACTGGGAACAGCACTGGCTGCAAGTTCATTTCCAAATCACTCAGCATCCTGAATTGGAACTATATCGCCATTCCATCACCATTACTGGTCAACATCCTTGAACTCACTTCCTAACAGCACTGGGGGTGTACCTACTGGACTCCAGTTGTTCAGCGAATTGGGCCACCACTACCTTCTCAAGGACAATTAGGATTGGGCAACAAATTTTGGTCCAGCTAGCATCGCCCACATCCAGTGAAAGAACGAAAACTAAAAAAAAATTGTGTGGGTCTTTTGCCACAGACAGGACAGAACAGGTAGTGTTGGCAGACTTCTTATTATTAACAATGAACCAGTTAAATTTTATGGAGTTTATATAATCATTGTCTATGGAGCCCATTGCCTGTAACAAATGTATTGAATTCAATTTAATCAGTTATCAAGCTTAAATGGAAGTTAGATTTGCTGGAGCACTACATTATCCATTAGGTTATTATTCCATGTAAATGAACCTCTAGTCACTCTGTTTATCTGCGCAGTATCTTTCCAGAGAATGCCATTCCTCATTTGCTTAGTGATAATGTAGTGACTCACAGTCACCGAGATTTAATTGCATAGAAACCCTGGCATCGCTGGTGCTACGGAGTGTGAACAATTGCTTCTCCAGCACAAGTGACTCAATTTTCCACCACTTAGTACAAATGTGCTGACCCTGTGTATGCCGAAGATATCTAATGGTCCACATATCACACTCACTGCGCATCTCGCGGGTCCCCGACACTGCCATCTCTCGGTACCTAATTTAAAAACAAGCCCAATCTTCCAGTGGCACCAGACTCTCCAAAGAATCAAACTCAATTGAGTTATTTCATGTAAGTATAAAATGCAGAACAAGAAACTCTTTCCAATTCCACCCTCAATGCTAAAACCCTGAATTTGACTGAATTCTTGCAGCTTCAGACAAATAGTTTGCTCGTCACCATGCATTTATTCTGACTGAAAATTCAAGCAAGCTCATGTGGCCAGATTTTCAGAAGTCACACCGGGGACTTTAGTGAAGGCCAGGCTCCATGAAGATGTTGGGTGAGCAATGGCAGGAGTCTGGGGGAGGGGCGGTTGAAAGTAGGCAATCATGTAATGACATGGGGCGGCACGGTGGCACAGTGGTTAGCACTGCTGTCTCGCAGCGCCAGGGACCCGGGTTCAATTCCAGCCTCAGGTCACTGTCCGTGTGGAGTTTGCACATTCTCCCCGTGTCTGCGTGGGTTTCCTCTGGGTGCTCCGGTTTCCTCTCACAGTCCAAAGTTGTGCGGGTTAGGTTGATTGGCCATGCTAAACTGCTCCTCAGTGTCAAGGGGATTAGCAGGGTAAATATGTGGGGTTACGGGAATAGGGCCTGGGTGGGATTGTGGTCGGTGCAGACTCAATGGGCCGATTGGCCTCCTTCTGCACTGTAGGGATTCTATTCTATGACATCTCCTGGGATATATCTCGCCAGAGTTGGTAGCTCTTAAGACACCCAATTATTGAAGAAAGCATTTATGATCCACGGACATTTTCTTTCCCCATTGTTTCTGTAATGGCCGTCCGTCGCCAATCACCGTTTATTTACAGTGCATCCAAGATGTCGTTCAGCAGCTACAGAGTGCAGGTCTGCCCCAAGTCTACCACCTGCCAGCCTGAGTGTAGCCAGCTAGTTTTAATCCCACCTCCCCTCCCGCTGCTCCTTTCCTATTGGACGAGCCTCCACTCACCTAAGAGGGGAGCTTGCAGTCCACGAGGCCCACGGGGAAATCTATTGATGATCCCCTGTGGCCATCATAACATCCCTCCCCCCTCAAGACCATTTCTTCCCCGGCACCCCTGCCATGGGGGGACCTTTTCTGCCACTTGTTCTGGGATCGAATGGAGGCAGGTCTGGATCAGAGGGTGTGAAGTGGACTAGAGACCTTCGCTTCCATGACCTGTTGAAAAATGGTGCATGTAGACGAGACCCCAAAAGGCAGGCGGGTGTACTCGTATCGAACTTGGTGTGTATTAATTGTCACGTACTTCCGGGAAGGCTAGTCCAATTCAAGTTGGTGATACGCAAAGCTCATGTCCAACTTTGAAAATGTTTGGCCCCCAGTTAACCTGGTGTATAGATCTTTAATCCAGGGCATGGGCTATCTGTCAAGTTCAGAAGCCCTATTGACCGTAAGCTTCTAATCTTCACAAAGTTGGCCTGACTTATCCGGCTTAAGGACAGGAACAACAGGTGCGGCCCACTCTGTGGACTGTATAGGCCTTATTTTGCCCAGCTTTTCCCAGCGTTCCTGTTCCTATAGGGAGTATGGAACTGGTCTCACTCTAAAATACTTAGGCGTAGCATCGGGGTTGACTTAGATCTTAGCTTTGGCTCCCCTTATTTTTCCAAGCTTTTCCTGGAAAACTTTGGGGTACTTATGTGCCCAGCCTAAAGATCTCCAGCCAGTTCAGTCTGGTGTGTTGGAGCCATTCCCTCCCCATAAGGCTAGGTCCTGTACAATGATGAGTGGAAGTCGAGCTGACTGCTGCCTGTAACTCACTAAGGTTGGTCATGGTGCCCTTTATAGAATCATAGAATCCTACAGTGCAGAAGGAGGCCATTCGGCCCATCGAGTTTGCACAACCACAAAGAGCTGTGAGGAAGGCCTATAGTGTGTTAGCTTTTATTAACGGGGGTTGGAGTTTAAGAGCCGTGGGGTTATGCTGCAACTGTACAGGACCTTGATGCGACCACATTTGGAATATTGTGTGCAGTTCTGGTCACCTCACTATAAGAAGGATGTGGAAGCGCTGGAAAGAGTGCAGAGGAGATTTACCAGGATGCTGCCTGGTTTGGAGGGTAGGTCTTATGAGGAAAGGTTGAGGGAGCTAGGGCTGTTCTCTCTGGAGCGGAGGAGGCTGAGGGGAGACTTAATAGAGGTTTATAAAATGATGAAGGGGATAGATAGAGTGAACGTTCAAAGACTATTTCCTCGGGTGGATGGAGCTATTACAAGGGGGCATAACTATAGGGTTCGTGGTGGGAGATACAGGAAGGATATCAGAGGTAGGTTCTTTACGCAGAGAGTGGTTGGGGTGTGGAATGGACTGCCTGCAGTGATAGTGGAGTCAGACACTTTAGGAATATTTCAGCGGTTATTGGATAGGCACATGGAGCACACCAGGATGATAGGGAGTGGGATAGCTTGATCTTGGTTTCAGATGAAGGTCGGCACAACATCGTGGGCCGAAGGGCCTGTTCTGTGCTGTACTGTTCTATGTTCTATGCCATATCTGGAGAGAGAAGGAAATTGACAGGCATTTGCCAAAACCCGATTCTACAGGGTGGGTAACATCCAAGGGAAATGAATGGTATAACTGTAGAACATTAAGAAGAAGATGGAGAGAGACAACTAACATTGGAACTGCAGCAAGTTGCAGCTATAGTCTCCTGAGAAAAGCAGCCATTTTTCCACCTTCGTTGAACCTGAAGATTATTTCCCAGATGTGGTAATGATTTGCTGTATTTAGCTCATAAAGTTAACTATTATTGGATGTTGTTTGGGAAAAGAGGTTCTCAGAGTTCAGGTGGATGTAGATAGTTTGGGGACCAAGGGATAGTTTCGTATAAAAGTACGTGTGTATAACCATCAGTATCCTTAAGTGTCGTATACTATTATAGCCGTGTGTGTGTTTTTGTTGTTTTCTTTGAAGTTAATAAATATGCTTTATTTATTGTTCACACAACGACTGGACTGTTTCCTCACTGGGTTGTACATCGTCCCTTACATAATGTCAAAAAAACACAGACGCCAGTATGAACCGGTGTCCCAAGTTAACCTTCTGGGTTTTGGGAAATGCTAACGTTTAACATTGGCGTGGTTCATAACAGTGCCCTCTTAATTGGCCAACTCTTGGAAAATTTCAACCATCAGCGCTCGTCTGACCCTTGCGGCATTGGGACACAAAAGTAGTTCTGACGCCTGAAAATCTTTAAAGGGCGAGAAATTCCACCCAATATTACAATAGATCAGCAGATCCATCCTGGGCCAGAATTCTCTGACCTCACCCATGGCTGGGATTCTCCAGTCCCGCTGCTGTGAATCGAGATTTGGCTGAGCGTCTAATTCTCTGTTCTCACTGGCAGCGGTGGCAGGGCATGCGAGACCAGGGAATTCCAGTCCCATTCTCCTCCAAGGCATCAAGTTGACAGATTGAAGCAGCTACTACTATGGTACAACTAAGGTGAAGTTAATATAAAATTAAGTTACAGTAAAATAAATAACCAATTTTAATGCAGTCCCATTGAACAGAAGCTCCACACTTTCCATTCAGCTTCTCACAGGTCAAGATTGATCTCTCGCTATTTGTAACTTATCCTAACACTACTTGCTCTTCAAGACGGCTATTAATTCATCCCTCAACCTCTCTGCTTCTTTCGTCCTATCGGTAAGTGGTGAAAATACTTGCATGTTTAGAAGCTACCAGGAAATTTCAGTGCTGAAAAGATTAATAATATTCCATGGATACTGTGAAATGTTATTTTGTTGGTGTATCTTTCCATTTGTCTCTATACCGTTCAGAAACTTCTGCACCCTCTCCTTTCCTTCTTCCCTATGTACTGTATGCATGGCCCCTGGGGCACAGTGGTTAGCACTGCTGCCTCACAGCCCCAGGGACCCAGGTTCGATTCCTGACTTGGATCACTGTCTGTGTGGAGTCTGCACATTTTCCCCGTGACTGCATGGGTTTCCTCCGGGCGCTCTGTTTTTCCTCCCGCAGTCCGAAAGACATACTGGTTAGGTGCATTGGCCATGCTAAATTCTCCCTCAGTGTACCCGAACAGGCGCCGGAGAGCGGTGACTAGGGGATTTTCACAGTAACTTCATTGCAGTGTTAATGTAAGTCTACTTGTGATGAATAAATAAACTTTAATGCTTTGTCTGTATAGCGTGCAAGAAACAATACTTTTCACTGTCACCCAATACATGTGACAATAATAAATCAAATGAAAACTTTTTAAAAGCTGAAGGAGTATGCAGAGATATAAAATTACTCCTTTTTGTACTTAAATTTGTCTCTATACCGTTCAGAAACTTCTGCACTCTCTCCTTTCCTTCTTCCCTATGTACTGTATGCATGGCCCAGGGCGGCACGGTAGCACAGTGGTTAGCACTGCTGCTTCACAGCTCCAGGGTCCCGGGTTCGATTCCCGGCTCGGGTCACTGTCTGTGTGGAGTTTGCACATTCTCCTCGTGTCTGCGTGGGTTTCCTCCGGGTGCTCCGGTTTCCTCCCACAGTCCAAAGATGTGCGGGTTAGGTTGATTGGCCAGGTTAAAAAAAAAATGCCCCTTAGAGTCCTGGGATGTGTAGGTTAGTGGGATTAGCGGGTAAAATATGTGGGGGTAGGGCCTGGGTGGGATTGTGGTCGGTGCAGACTCGATGGGCTGAATGGCCTCCTTCTGCACTGTAGGGTTTCTATGATTCTATGATTAATGCTGACTCGTAAAATAAGAATACAAGTGATACTGCAGTGATGGAGTAGTGGCATTGCAGATCTCTCACTCATCTTAACACATTTTGAATTAATAATTACTGAGCAGGAATTAATCTGTCCATTTTCTTTCCCATTGCACCATTGTACTGTGTGCCTTGTTCTGTATATGCTTATCCATAATCCTCTGCAGTATTCCTTTTGGCTTCCGCATTCTAAGGTTGTTGCAAAAAATGCCTTTTGCATTTGCAAACCGCACTATCAACAATCTGTCTTCTAATATGCCGTGCAGTCTCCAGCAGCTTTATTCTACAATGGGGGACCTCCAGTTGATTAAAACGACTCAGCTATCAGTTCACTGGTACTTCAACTCAGCTTTCTGTCTCCGATTCCAACAAAGAGGCTGCTGGAGGTTGCACTATAGCCACAGCAATTCTAGTTAAATGCAGATGTGGCAGCTTAAATGTCTGATCCAGAACTGATATTCCAAAGAGAATGCAGGTGAAGTGACACATACAAGATACAGGAATACTGCTGAGCTTCCTGCATAGGTTTTGTGAATAATTATCACAAAACTGCAAAAATGCATGACAACATGTTCAAGGCTGAACATAGGCGGTGGTAGTCAGCAGGAGGTTTCGTTGCCCTTGTTTGACCTGATGCCATGAGACTTCACGGGGTCTGGAGTCAATGTTGAGGGCTCCCAGAGCTGTTTTCTCTCAACTGTATCCCACCCGTGCTAGGTCTGCCCTGCCATTGGGACACAGCGTACCAGGACGGGTGATGGTGGTGTTTGGGACATTGCCTGTAAGGTCTGATTCATAGGATTATAGAATCCCTACAGTGCAGAAGGAGGCCATTTGGCCCATTGAGTCTGCACCGACTCTCTCTGACGGAGCATCTTACCCAGGACCTATCCCCCACCCTATCTTCGTAACCCCACACATTTACTATGGCTGATCCATCTAATCTACACATCTTGGGACATTGAGGGACAATTTAGCATGGCCAATCCACCTAACCTGCACCTCTTTGGAGTGTGTGAGGAAACCGGAGCACCCGGAGGAAATCCATACAGACACGGGGAGAACGTGCAAACTCCACAAACTAAGTAACCCAAGCTGGGAATTGAACCTAGGTCCCTGTTGCTGTGAGGCAACAGCGCTAACCACAGTGTCACTATGCCAGACTTTGTCAGGCCATTGCTTGACTGGACTGTGGGGCAGCCCTCCCAACAGTTCCACTGGAAGTGGTGGCTACTGCTGGTACTGCACCTAACCATGAGGCTAATTGCTTGATGCCAGCCCATCCGATAGTTGGGTCGGGCTTCCACCCGAAAGTGGAAAGGAAGTCCTGCCCTCGAGAGCCGCTGGCCAATCAGTTGGGCCAGAAGATCCAGGAATCCCAGCAGTGCCAGAGCTCAGTAGTGGCCATTGCTGGGACTGCAAGGAGGCTCATGGAGACTGAGCCACCAGACTCAGGTAAGCCCTGGGCTTTTATGGTGGGGAGGAATAGGGTACTCTAGGGAGAGGGATGAGGGGGTTGGGAAGGTGGGTTTTGGAGGCCAGTCGGGGTAGCACAAAGAGCAGGTAATACATTGGGCGGAGCCTCTGAAGTGCACAGGGCAATCCAATAATGATGTGCCCCATTCCCCTTCCTGCCTGTCCTTTCAACAACGTTGTTAAAATAAACAACTTTCCCACTGCCCATCATCGTATAATAGTGGAGGCAGATTGAGGGCCTTAAGTGGTGGGTGGATGGGTAGGCTAGTGGGTGCCTTACCCATTCCTCATATTATGGAGTCTCTGTCAGGGGGGTAGGGGAGGATGTGGTGGGATAGTGAAGGTATTTTACAAGCCTCCCGTCCTCACCTCCCCACCAGAAAGCACTCCTGACGGGGGCAGTAAAATCCAGCCCAATTTAAACTTCAACAACTTGAGGAGAGAGAGATGAAGAAAAATTTGTCTGGACAGAATGTTATTGGAACATGAAGCGTTTTGTTACAAGGAATAAATGGGGATGACTTTTTTGGCTATAACATGGGAAAATAAGATTCAAATGGAAACTGAGGAAAATACAGGGCCCTAGTGATCTAAAATAGGGAGAGAGAGTGCAGCAGCGGTTTAATTTTAGATTCCTCGATCAAAGAACTAGTACAGATAAAGTGGACTGAATTTTGTCCTTTTCTTTGTGAACTTTAATGATTCTTGCTAAATAACAATGATGAGTTGGTGAAGCAGTAATGGAAGTGAAACATTTACGATAACAACTGAGAAAATTTAAGCAGATATTTATAAAAAAGTCTTTCCAAAGAGTTTCGACATTACATTTCAGTACCTCATTGGCTGTTAAATTTAAGTATTAGTGTCACAAAATAGGCTTACATTAACACTGCAATGAAGTTACTGTGAAAATCCCCTAGTCACCACACTCGGGCACCTATTCGCGTACACTGAGGGAGAATTTAGCATGGCCAATGCACCTAACCAGCACATTTTTCGGACTGTGGAAAAGATTGAAAGGGTGCAGAGGAGATTTACAAGGATGTTGCCTGGATTGAGTGGCATGCCTTATGAGGATAGGCTGAGGGAGCTCGGTCTTTTCTCCTTGGAGAGACGTAGGATGAGAGGAGACTTAAAAGAGGTATATAAGATGTTGAGAGGCATAGATCGGGTGGACTCTCAGAGGCTTTTTCCCAGGGTGGAAATGGCTGCTACGAGAGGACACAGGTTTAAGGTGCTGGGGGGTAGGTACAGGGGAAATGTTAGGGGGAAGTTTTTCACACAGAGGGTGGTGGGCGAGTGGAATCGGCTGCCGTCAGTGGTGGTGGAGGCAAACTCAATAGGGTCTTTTAAGAGACTCCTGGATGAGTACATAGGACTTAATAGGATGGAGGGTTATGGGTAGGCCTAAAAGGTAGGGATATGTTCGGCACAACTTGTGGGGCCGAAGGGCCTGTTTTGTGCTGTAGTTTTTCTATGTTTTTATGTTTCTATGAAACCGGAGCTCCTGCAGGAAACCCACGCAGACACGGGGAGAACGTGCAGACTCCACACAGACAGTGACCCAAGCGCGGGAATCGAACCCATGTCCCTGGCGCTGTGAGGCAGCAGTGCCACCGTGCCACCCATAATTTTTTTAAATATAGTATAATCTGGAGAAAATAAAGAGCTGGAAAGAGTTATGTTTATTATATTGTCTTAATATCAAAACATTAGAAGAGTTACCTTTGATTTTAATTTATTTTAGCAGACTTTAAAGAGCGCTACTCTAAAAGTGAGTCAAACATTACTCTTAATTATGGTTGTTTCAGGTTATTATGTCCTCCAGGAAGAGTCTGTGAAGCTTTCACCATTGAAACATTCAGTGATGACAGGAGGCAGGAAGTATTTGAATGCTCTGATCTGAAGTGGATGCTTGATGAAGGCTTTCAAGCTTCCTTGCATGGCCAATGCCTTACTGACATTGTTTTCTGGAAGCTTACTCATGTGTGTTGAAAAGTAACGCATCACTGCAAATTTACATGACAGGGAAATAAACAAGGAAATATTCTTCAAGTTACCTCTGTCGATGCAGATCCTTAATTCCTATACACTGCCATATTTTAATTTTAATTACGCTGCTGTATTTTACCTGAGCTAAGACAGCAGTCTGAGATTTGCATTTAAATTTATCGCCTGCAACACCACAGAAGTATTATCATTTACATAGAAACATAGAAGATAGGAGCAGGAGGAGGCCATTTGGCCCTTCGAGCCTGCTCCGTCATTCATAACAATCATGACTGATTGTCCAACTCAATAGCCTAATCCTGCTTTCTCCCCATAACCTTTGATCCCATTCGCTCCAAGTGCTATATCCAGCCACCTCTTGAATACATTCAATATTTTGGCATCAACTACTTCCTGTGGTAATGAATTCCACAGACTCACCACTCTTTGGGTGAAGAAATGTCTCCTCACCTCCGTCCTAAATGGTCTACCCTGAATCCTTAGACTGTGACTCCTGGTTCTGGACTCCCCCACCATTGGGAACATCCTCCCTGCATCTACCCTAATAGAATTTTATAAGTCTCTATGAGATCCCCCCTCATTTGTCTGAACTCCAACGAAAAGAATCCTAACCTATTCAATCCCTCTTCATACATCAGTCCATCATACATCTTTGTCTATACGATCATGAATCACAACGCGAAGGACCCGGGTTCAATTCCGGCCTCAGGTCACTGTCTGTGTGGAGTTTGCACATTCTTGCCCATGTCTGCGTGGGTCTTCTCCAGGTGCTCCAGTTTCCTCCCACAGTTCAAAGATGTGCGGGTTAAGTTGATTGGCCATGCTAAATTGACCCTAGTGTCAGGGGGGATTAGCAGGGTAATTAAGCGGGGTTACCTGAATAGGGCCTGGGTGGGATTATGGTTGGTGCAGACTCAATAGGCTGAATGGCCTCCTTCTGTACTGTAGGGATTCGATGACTCTATATTAAACACGTTAATATTTTTGGTAAATTTACATTTATGCCATTGCCGAGGGCAAATCCTGTCAGGGCAGATGGTGAAATTGGTTGAATTCAATAAATATCTGAAAGCATTTGGTTCACGAATGTCCTTTAGGAAATATTCTTACCTGGTCTGGCCTACACGTGACTCCAGATCCACAGCAATGTGGTTGACTTTCAAATGCCCTCTGAAATGGAGGGCAGTTAGGGACGGACAATAAATTCTGGCCTAGCCAGCAACGCCCATGTCCCGTAAAATAAATAAGGAAAAGTCTCTGAACGTGCACCTTGACAGCAGGTTTGGAAGGTGCCGTTGAAGGACCCTTGGTGCGTCGCTGCAACTTGCAGATGTCACACACTGACACCGGAGGGAGTGAATGCCTGAGCGACCAATGTTCTCTATGCTGTGGACTTGAGTTTGTCAGCTGCCAACATAAGCTTGCAAAGAATCTAAATATTTTCTTCAGTAATTCCTGTGCAAAAGGAAAGAAAACTATATAAGGAAAGTTATGAGAGGCATAGATAGGGTTGACAGTCAGAATCTTTTTCCCAGAGTTGAAATGCCTAATACCAGGGGGCACGCACTTATGGTGAGAGGGGGAATGTTCAAAGGGGATATGAGGGGCAAGTTCTTTACACAGAGAGTGGTAGGCATCTGGAACGTGCTGCTAGGGGTGGTGGTGGAGGCAGATACGATAGAGGCATTTCAGGGGCTTTTAGATTAGGACATGAATATGGATGAAAGAGAGGGATTTGGACCAAGGGCAGGCAAAAGGGATTAGTTACATTTGGCGTCATGTTCGGCACAACATTGTGGGCCGAAGGGTCTGTTCCTATGCTGTACTGTTCTATGTTCTAAGTCATTAGACTTACAATCCCATGAATATTGATTGTGGTTTTTCTGATCTGCTCACTATAGCCATTCAGGTTAATATATACATCTAGCTTTGAACACTCCAGACGATGGTGTGTAACAAGATTCCACCGGTCTCATGGCATTCATTTTAAAAAGCATTGTACTTGATGCCACAGTGATTGAAAACATCTTGCTGAGCACCAAGGGAAGCAGATTAACTGGTGGGTTGCACAAAACCAAAGCAGTTCATGAGGTAAAAACATCGGCAGCAAGTACCTCTGCCAGAAAGTCATAACTTCAGATGGTTAAACAGATTTTTATTAGACAAAACAAAGTACATAAAAGGTCTTTGCACCTAATTACTGCGGCCCTTTATAAAAGGGGACATGGAGCCTCCAGCTGTTGCATAGTGGTAATAATATACAGGTTGAATCAGTAGTGGATATATTAAACTCAAATGCCACACATCTGTCCAGTAAGGTTACTAGTGTGTTGTGTAAACAGCACCAAACGTCTGTGGGTGGTATTCACACTCCCGACTTATTAGTCGTAGTCTGTCTTTCCCTTTCCAGTCAGTTGGAACTCTGGGCCGGAACACTTTCCGTAACATCAACCTGATTACAGGTTATTACATTTATTAGGAATTGTCTTGAAAGCTGGAATCTGAATGCTGAATGTGGTGATGTCTGTTTTTGCTGCTGTTCTTAAGCGTCAAGTGAATAATTTACCTCAGGGACATGCTAACTTAGGCCATCAGCTTTTCATTCACGATCAAAGTTTATTTCCCCACTTCGGCGTAATCATTAGAAAATAAAAGACAAATTGTGGATCTGTAATTTCTGCACACAAACAGAAACTCTTCATAGTTTGTGCACTGGTCAATAAAGAACATTTAAAGCAAAATACATATAATGGAACAAAAACAGAAAATGCTGGAAAATCTCAGCAGGTCTGACAGCATCTGTGGAGAGAGAATAGAGCCAACATTTCGAGTCTGGATGACCCTTCGTCTGAGCTTTGTTAGGGCTGCCTCACAGAGCCAGGGACCCGGGTTCAATTCACGGCTTGAGTCACTGTTGTGTGGAGTTTGCACATTCTCCCCGTGCCTGTGTGGGTTTTCTCTATGTGCTCTGGTTTCCTCCCACGGTCCGAAAGACGTGCTGGTTAGATGCGTTGGCCATGCTAAATTCTCCCTCAGTGTACCTGAACAGGCACTGGAGTGTGGCGACTGGGGGATTTTCACAGTAACTTCATTGCAGTGTTAATGTCCGCCTACTTGTGACTACTAAATAAAACTTTACTTTAGAAACTGACATCTAACTTTATTAGGTACTTGTCTTGCTACTATAGTAACTTGGGAAAACTTAGAAGGAGGGCACAGTATGGAAAAGATGCCAAGGTCGGGGGATTCTGGGAGCTGATGTCGAGTTTTGCCGCTCACTGAGGAAAAAGCTGAGACCTTGAGGCTGTTTGTGGGAATTTCTTCTGAGTGTAAAAACACAGCATTGTCTGGACCCCACTAGGAGATGGGACAATTGAGCCCTGAGATAAGGGATTGGCCAACTAAGGTGGATGTGCAAAACATTATGGGCAGAGTTTTACACGGTTTGACTAGGTGGGCAACCGACTGGACTGCACGGAAAATCATGAGGGAAGATGTTGGCTCTGATGAAGGGTGATCCAAAGTTGAAACGTTGGCTCTGTTCTCTCTCCCCAGACACTGTCAGACCTGCTGAGATTTTCCAGCATTTTCTGGGGTTTTTTCCGATTCCAGCATCCGCAGTATTTTGATTTTATCTCACAAATAATGGTATCTTGTCATGGTCCACCTTGACTACATGGGTCAACCTTAACAGTGGTAGTTTCCACTGAGTTTTGCCAATGCATTGAGGTGCTAGTGATTAGACTTAAAAGACAATGATTATGGCATCTTATGGTCAGAAGTCATCGAAAGAAAATGAACACATCCAGATTTAAATCTTCGGATGGGATTTTCCAGCCACGCTTGCCCCAAGATCGGAAAATCCCGCCCAAGGTCAACAGACCTTTGCATGGACCTGTCTCGCCCGCTGCGATTCCCGTGGCAGGTGGGACGGGAAAATTCCTCCCTTAGTTTTTAGGCATCTGAATGCCATTACCCCAATGCAAATAGCGATGATGGCACCATATAATGGTTACGGCACACAAATAGGCCATTCAGTCTGTTGTGTCTGTGCTACCTCTCTGCAAGAGCAACTCAACGGGGTCTGATTTTACCATCGCGTTGCACCTGTTTTTGGGTGCGAAAACCTGGTAAAGTCGGGCGTGAGTCGAGTAGCACGATCTGCACCCGCCTCCACACCAGTTCCCCCTTTACGAAGGCCTGAAAATGGCCACGATCGGGACCGCGCGCAATGGTCATTTAAATGCATTTGCGTGCATTTAAATTGACTTAATGGGCTGCATGCCCACCTTTACCGGCACTTCCCCCTTTACCACAGCGTTCGCCCATCCAGAATTGGCGTGAAACAGACATGCTCCATATAAGTCCAATTCGGGTGCTCCATCAGTAAGGGTTAGTGAGGAGGTAAGTGCCTAGTGTCTGATGGCTCTCTGCTTGAGATTGGTGGGGGCGGGGGGGGGGGGGGGGGAAGGGATGCCCGCTGCCACTCTGTCTGACATCAGTGAGGGGGAAGGGAGGTCTGCTGCCACTCTGTCTGACATCAGTGAGGGGGAAGGGAGGTCTGCTGCCACTCTGTCTGAGATCAGTGAGGGGGAAGGGGCCCGCGATCGGTCTGGGTGGTGGGGCGTGGGGGGATAAGGGGGTCAGCAATGTTGTGGGTTTGGGGCCATGTCCGCGGGAGCCAGAGGGAGGCATTATCTGGACCGGGAGGGATGTGGCGGGGGAGCAGCATTCTTTGATTTTTTTTTCTGCACATGCGCAGTTGGAGGTGCCGATCAGAGCTGCAGGATTTCGGGTGGGTTAAGCCCCGCCCACAGGCTTGTGCAGCGCGATTAGGACTCACTGATTTTTTGCAGGCGGTGTGTGTATGGCGGCGCCTGAGAATGGGTCTAAAAGTCGGATCTGAAATACACAGCTTCAAGTCCGCCCAGCACTTAGAATCAAAATGGTAAAATAGGGCCCTTAGAGTCCCACACCCTGGCCTTTTCCTCACAGCCCTGCGAGCCTTTTCTCCTAAAGTAATGATCTAATTCCCTGTTGAAAGCTATGATGGAATCTGGCTCCTCTACATTCTCAGGTAATGCATTCCAGATCCTGAAAGCCATTTGGTCCAACATAGGTCATCTATCCAAAGAGAATTAAGTTCCTTCTCCACTGCAGCATCCTTTTCTCTCTTGCATAAGTTCCCGAATCGGTGCCTACATTACATTATTATTCCACTCCTGCCTACTGTTGGAGGGAAGATGCAATAACTCCTCAGAGGCCGGTGTCCCTGCAGCAGATTCCCTTTATTTACAAACTCAATTCCATTCCTAAGAGTGTTTCAGGTAGAGAGTCAGAATGTGGAGTGTCAGTAGCCTGATGCTCCTCTATATTTATATATACAGGTGAGACTCCCTGATTGGGCAGGCAATCATTACCTCAATCAAGGAGCTTATACTCCAAGGGGGACAGCACGGTGGCACAGTGGTTAGCATTGCTGCCTCACAGCGCCAGGGACCTGGGTCCGATTCTGGCCTTGGGAAACTGTGTGTGTGGAGTTTGCACGTTCTCCCTGCGACAGCGTGGCTTTCCTCTGGGTGCTCCGGTTTCCTCCCACAGTCCAGAGATGTGTGGGTTAGGTTGATTGGCCATGCTAAATTGCCCGAGTGTCAGGGAGAATAGTGGTGTAAATACATGGGGTTACAGGGATAGGGCCTGGATGGGAGTGTTGTTGATGCAGGCTCGATGGGCCGAATGGCTTGAATTTTTAAACTAGCATTCTAAGAGGCCTCTTAGAATGCGAGTTGACACGGCTACAATGCAGAAGAGAGGACGTTTTTTTGTTCTGCTTTTCACTGATTAGCTATCACCATAGCGAAGTATAGGGAGCGGTCTGTAAAATTCTATCCTGTTTATACATTTCGCTTCTCACTGTGTCCATCCCAAAATCCTTCCATGAGGCGAGCAACCAATAATGGTGGTGTATTTTTAGATGCCATCATACCTAAACTAAAGAACACAAACTTTTCTCTCTCATTCCTTCAAGTAGCATTGAATTGTTATATTGTTGGTAAAAAGAATTAGACACATAGATCTCTGACCTTGGCCGTGACTGGAATGCTCCAGTGTCACTGCAGTGAATGGAGATTTGGCTGAGCGCCAAATTCTCCATTCTCGCTGGCAGTGGGACGGGTACAGACAAGATTGGAGAATCCCACCCATAACAAACAGAATTGTCCACTTGCCGTTGTTGTCATTGTAATCCCTTATACAGTCAGTCCGATGCCTTTCAGTGTAATCTTGATGTGGAAATGCTGGCTTTAGACTGGGGTGGGCACAGTAAGAAGTCTCACAACACCAGGTTAAAGTCCAACAGGTTTATTTGGTATCACGAGCTTACGGAGCGGCGCTCCTTCATCAGGTCCTTCATCCACTCACCTGATGAAGGAGCAGTACTCCAAAAGCTCGTGATACCAACTAAACCTGATGGACTTTAACCTGGCGTTGTGAGACTTCTTACAATGTCATCTTGACTCATGAATGGAAAATATCCAGAGTAATCTGCTGATTCCATAGCAATCACCCATGGAATAGCATTCATTCTCCAGTAAAAACAGGAATCAAACCTCCTGTGTTAAGTTGATATTTACGTATTAATGTCACAAGTAGGCTTACATTAACATTGCAATGAAGTTACTGTGACAATCCTCAAGTCGCCACACTCTGGCGCCTGTTCGGGTACACTGAGGGAGAATTTAGCATGGCCAATGCCCCTAACCAGCACGTTTTTCGGAAACCGGAGCACCCGGAGGAAACCCACGCAGACACGGGGAGAACGTGCAGACACCACACAGACAGTGACCCAAGCGCGGGAATCGAACCCGGGTCCCTGGCACTATGAGGCAGCAGTGCTAACCACTGCGCCACCATTCTCGACATAGAAGGAAAATAAAGGTGAAACCCAAATATTGGAAATCTAATAATGAAAAAAAAAACACTCAGAAAATATCAGAAATGCACAGCAAGCTAACCTGTTTCTAAAAGAGAATGATAGATTGACATTTCAGTCAAGATCCTGCAGCATCTGATGAATCCTTAACCTATTTGCCTTTCAGGTATTGAGCCTTCTGTGCATTTGCATCATTTACTGCTTCTCCATCAGTACTTTACAGCTGAAACTATAGTCAAGAGATTTAATGAGCCATTCACTGCAGGGAGAGATTATTTTGGAAAGAATATTGCTCAGGGTTATAAATAGTAACTGTAAATGGTAATTTTCATGTAGGCAGATTCACATTATTCTGAATGTCTTTACACTAACCTCCTGTGCCTTTCTATCTTATCAACATCTCTTGTTTAATGACAGAAAGTTATTTTCCGTGCGATTGGATGTAACCCTATTTGAAGAATGCAGTTATGTCCAAGGCAGAGGGATGCCTTTGAAAGCATTGTGGTAGATTTAGCCTGCGGTGTTTCCCCAATGCCCCCGTTCCATTTCAAAAGGGGTTGACGATGAGTGCATGCCCCAAAATGACCATATTTGACCTTTTGGTCAAGTAATTATTCACTGAATTGACCTGAATTGAATAATAGCTTTGGCACAGTGTCCATAGAATATGTCCTTTTTAAACAATTGCTGCTTATCTGCAATAAATCATCATATAATTGATTTTCTACTGATTATCCTTTTATTGGTGATGCAGTCTCAAATTACTGATTGTGTGTGTGTGTGTGTGGGTGTGTACCACCCCAGTCCAAAGATGTGCGGGTTAGGTTGATTGGCCAGGTTAAAAATTGCCCCTTAGAGTCCTGGGATGCGTGGATTAGCGGGTAAATATGTGGGGGTAGGGCCTGGGTGGGATTGTGGTCGGTGCAGACTCGATGGGCCAAATGGCCTCCTTCTGCACTGTAGGGTTTCTATGATTTCTATGATTTAATGTGCGGTTTCTACATGCACAGACCTCTGTCGTTCCAGTGAGAACAAATCAAGTTTCTCCAACCTCTCCTCATAGCTAATACCCTCCATATCAGGCAACATCCTGGTAAATATTTTCTGTACCCTCTCCAAAGCCTCCACATCCTTCTGGTAGTGCGGCGACCAGAATTGAACCTTGTCAAAGGCCTTACTGAAGTCCATGTAGACAACATCCACTGCCCTACCCTCATCAATCATCTTCGTCACTTCCACGAAAAACTCGATCAAGTTAGTGAGACACGAACCCCCCTTCACAAAACCATGTTGCCTCTCATTAATACATCCACTTATTTCCAAGTGGAAGTAAATCCTGTCTCGAAGAATCCTCTCCAATAATTTCTCTACCACTGACGTAAGGCTCACCGGCCTGTAATTACCTGGATTATTCTTGCTACCCTTTTTAAACAAAGCAACAACATTGGCTATTCTCCAATCCTCTGGGACCTCCCCTGTAGCCAGTGGGGACACAAAGATTTCTCTCAAAGCCCCAGCAATTTCCTCCCTTGCCTCTCTCAGTATTCTGGGGTATATCTCATCAGACTTGTCTACCTTAATGTTTCTCAAGAACCCCAATACCTCCTCCTTTTTGATCTCAACATGACTCAAACTATCTACACACCCTTTCCTTCCCTAAAAGGAATTTTCTTCCCCCAAGGCCATTAGTGAACCCAGATGGGTTTTTCTGACAAGTGACAGTGGTTTCATTGTGTTCAGTAGATTCTTAATTCCAACTCCATGTTGGGCTGGAAGATGGCAGGCTTGGCACCTTTTGAATTATACATGCCCCCCCATCCTTGCCGAACTCACACCCGGTGGTGGGGTGGGGTGGTTGTGGTGGGTTGTGGGGGCTGGGGAGGGGGGTGGGGGTTGGTTGCCTAAGATGCAGCTGAATGGCACAGCTCAGCTAACATACAGCGAGAAGTGTTTGATGGTTTTTACCTCAGAATTAAATACATCAAGGGAAGGCAGAGATATTCAAAGATTTTTTTGGAACATGGTAATTTAAAAACATTATCGGTTCAATTAAATGTTTTAATTTTGCACTTACCTCAAGTGTTCTACTTCAGAACGAATCCAGTGACAGCTTGTTGATCGTGGAGTGTCAAAGCTGAGTTTTATTATATATACAGTTATGTCCATTTGCATGATTCCAGATGACAGCGATGAAGCTCCATGAGGCTGAGAATTATGTGGAAGCTATAAATCATCTCGATACCAGGAAACCAAGGGCACATCTGTACCGTTATTGTTTGCCCTCAGTGGCTGCAGTTAGAAAACTGGTGTAAATCCAGGAAACTCATGATCACGGTTAACTTGACTGTGAGGTGGGGGTTGTCAGTGGGGTTGGGGATAATCAACCTTCCATGGTTTCAATGAGAGGAGGTGTAAGATTATTCAGTTTCTAACCAGAGTGCCAAATGTTAAAATCTAATTAGAACTATGTTGTTAGGGGCAGCACGGTGGCACAGTGGTTAGCACCGCTGGTTTTGAATAATACGAATGATATGAATGCTGATGATGTTTTAAGAAGCATTCGCACTTCAAAAAAAATTAACGAAAGTTCTGGCTAGATGTCTGATGGCGGACGCACCTGAGGAATCCAAATGCATTAATAGTAGATGGAGAATCAGTCTCCGCTGATAGAGGGAGAGGACAGGGATTGAGCAGCAATCCAGTCAGGGAAAACTATCGAGGATTTTCCTGTCATGTGCAGACAGAGGGCCCGATTTTACCATCGGGTTGTGCCTGTTTTCGGGTGCAAAAACTTGGTAAAGTCGGGCGTGCATTTGCATGCATTTAAATTGAATTAATGAGCTGGATGCCCAATCTTACCAGCATTTCCCCCTTTACCATCGCGTTCACCCGTCCAGATTCGGCGCAAAACAGACATGCTCGGCAAAGATCTGTTTCGGGCGCTCCAGCTTCTGATGAGGTAAGTTCAGAGCTTCCAATGGCTCTCTGACTCCGATCGGTGTGGGGGGGGGGAGGGGAGGGGAGGAGGGAGGCCCGATCATTCTCTGGTGGGGCGGGGAGGGGGGAGGCCAGATGGTTCTCTGGTGGAGGTGGGGGAGGGAGGCCAGATTGCTCTCTGGTGATGGTGGGGTTGGGGGGGGAAAGAGGCCAGATGGTTTCCTTTTGGGGGGGGGAAGGGAGGCCAGATCACTCTCGGGTGGGGGGGGGGGGGGGGGGGGCGGAGGGGAGGAAGGGGTGGAGGAGGGAGCCCCGATCATTCTCTGTTGGGGAGGGGAGATGGGGGGGGGGGGAGAAGGGAGGCCAGATCATTCTCTGGTGGGGGGGAGGGAGGCAGGCCAGATCATTCTCTGGTGAGGGGGGGTGGGAGGGGCAGGAGCAGGGAGGGTCTGCTGCCACTCTGCAAGCGATCGGTGGGGGGGAGGTGGGGCAGGGGGTTACGATTGGTCTGGGTAGCGGGGTGGGTGGGTGGATAAGGCGGACAGTTATGTTGTGGGGGTGGGATGATATCTGTGGGGGCCATTGCTCCCGGACTGCTTTATCCACTTTTTGAGGCCTGGGAGCGATGTGACAGGGGTGCGTTTTTCACTGCGCATGCGCAGTTGAAAGCTCTGATTGGATTTGGGTGCAATAAGCCCCCCACAGCGTGATGCAGACTGGTGACTTTTTTTCAGGCTAAGTGCGTATGGGAGCTCCTGAGAACAGGTTTCCAATTTGGATCTGAATTGCGCCCAGATTCAGCACTTAGAATGAAAATGGTAAATCGGGCCCAGAGTGTCACAGGGCCTTGGTGGTACAGTAGTTAACACTGCTGCCTCACAGTGCCAGGGACTCAGGTCCAAATCTTGGCTTGGGTGACTGTCTGTGCGGAGTCTGAACTTTCTCCCCGTGTCTGCGTAGGTTTTCTCTGGGTGCTCCAGTTTCCTGCCACAGTCCGAGAGACATGCTGGTTAGATGCACTGGCCATGTTAAATTCTCCCTCAGTGTACCCGAGCAGGCACCAGAGTGTGGTGACTGGGGGATTTTCACAGTAACTTCATTGCAGTGTTAATGTAAGCCTACTTGTGACTAATAAATAACCTTTACTTTAGAAACTGACATCTAACTTCATTAGAAACTTGTCTTGCTACTATAGTAATGTGGGAAAACTCAGAAGGAGGGCACAGTATGGAAAAGATGCCAAGGTCGGGGGATTCTGGGAGCTGATGTCGAGTTTTGCCGCTCACTGTAGTAAAAAACTCAGACCTTGAGACTCTTTGTGGGAATTTCCTCTGAGTGTAAAAACACAGCATTTGACTGTCTAGACCCCACTAGGAGATGGGACAATTGAGCCTTGAGATAAGGGATTGGCCAAGTAAGGTGAATGTGAAAATCATTATGGGCAGAGTTTTACACGGTTTGACTAGGCGGGCATCCGACTCGACAGCATGGACAATCGTGCGAGAGGATGTGGGGCACACACCCTAACATCATTGCGCACTCGCCCGATATTTCACTTGGTGGGCGAGATCCGGAGTCCAAAGGGCACTCGCCGACAAATGAGAGGAACATTGAGCCCATTGAGGAGTCAAATAAAATCGATTTTACGTGGCCCGTCCACTTTTACAGTTGGTGGGCAGGTCTCATAAAATGTCCTTCGAAGGGTCTAGCAAACCACTCAGCTCAAAGGCAGTTAGGGATAGGCAATAAAAGCCAGTGATACCCACATTCCATGTACAAATAAAAAAAACTTAGGGTGGAGATTTCTGGTCTCGCCCACCCTGGGACCGGAAATTCCCATCCAAGGTCAACTGTTTGTGCGTCAAATTATTTGTGTCCCACCCGCAATGATTCTCGTGGTGGACAGGACCAGAAGATTTAGGCCATAGTCTTCAGAGGGGAAGATTCCCTCCTTCTACATGGACAAGTACCACGTATGATTCTACCAATTGATCGTCTTGTCCAGCTTGTCTTAATTCTTCTTCTTAAGCTCTCTGCCCGAAGGCAGGGCTGGCCTGGTGCCGTAACCTTCACTATGGGTAAGACATGGAGTCACCCCAACCAGAATGGGGAACAAACCCTGTGCTGTTGGCACCAAACTGATCCACATCAGCTGGCTGTCCAGTCCAGTGTTGTTCCTGTGGTCCTTGTTGAATTGGTGACTGTTGTTGTCCCGTTGCGGTTGTTGGGGATTCATGGAGCTCTGGGATTGATAGTATTTCTGTAATCAGTACAGCTGGTGAAATCCCTTCCCCCAAACCACCGGATTGCTGTGGAGCAACAGCTTCATTCGTTGAACACATGGGAATGATCGGTCATGCCAAGAAAATGAGGGGTCTAAAGGACAGTGTCAGTTATACCCTAGCTATGACTGTAACACTACATTCTGCACTCTTTCGTTTCCTTCTCTATGAGTAGTATGCTTTGTCTGTATAGCGCGCAGGAAACAATACTTTTCACTGTATGCTAATACATGTGACAATAAATCAAATCAAATCAGTGGCCCAAATGTGTGCGCATGAGTCCTTACAGAGATTTGAGTTCACCTGCAACATTTCAGTTACCCTCACTGAGATTAAGTTAAAGTTAAAGTTTGTTTATTGGTCACAAGTAAGGCTTACATTAACACTGCAATGAAGTTGCTGTGAAATTCCCCTAGTCGTCACACTCTGGCGCCTGTTCAGGTCAATGCACCTAACCAGCACGTCTTTCAGTCTGTGGGAGGAAACCAGAGCACTCGGAGGAAACCCGTGCAGACATGGGGAGAACGTGCAGACAGTGACCCGAGCACAGGAATCAAACCCAGGTCCCTGGTGCTGTGAGGCAGCAGTGCTAACCACTGTGCCACCCATTGCTCTCAGACGATGTCCTTTGCAATGCAGAAGGGAGAGCTATAAGACCATAAGACATAGGAGCAGAAGTAAGGCCATTCGGCCCATCGAGTCCACTCCACCATTCAATCATGGTTGATTTCAACTCCATTCACCCGCTCTCTCCCCATAGCCCTTAATTCCTCGAGAAATCAAGAATTTATCAATTTCTGTCTTGAAGACGCTCAACGTCTCGGCCTCCACAGCCCTCTGTGGCAATGAATTCCACAGACCTACCACTCTCTGGCTGAAGAAATTTCTCCTCATCTCTGTCCTAAAGTGACTCCCTTTTATTCTAAGGCTGTGCCCCCGCGTCCTAGTCTCCCCTGCTAATGGAAACAACTTCCCTACGTCCATCCTATCTAAGCCGTTCATTATCTTGTAAGTTTCTATTAGATCTCCCCTCAACCTCCTAAACTCCAATGAATATAATCCCACGATCCTCAGACGTTCATCGTATGTCAGGCCTACCATTCCTGGGATCATCCGTGTGAATCTCCGCTGGACCCGCTCCAGTGCCAGTATGTCCTTCCTGAGGTGTGGGGCCCAAAATTGCTCACAGTACTCCAAATGGGGCCTAACCAGTGCTTTATAAAGCCTCAGAAGTACATCCCTGCTTTTGTATTCCAAGCCTCTTGAGATAAATGACAACATTACATTTGCTTTCTTAATTACGGACTCAACCTGCAAGTTTACCTTTAGAGAATCCTGGACGAGGACTCCCAAGTCCCTTTGCACTTTAGCATTATGAATTTTGTCACCGTTTAGAAAATAGTCCATGCCTCTATTCTTTTTTCCAAAGTGCAAGACCTCGCACTTGCCCACGTTGAATTTCATGAGCCACTTCTTGGACCACTCTCCTAAACTGTCTAAATCTTTCTGCAGCCTCCCCACCTCCTCAATACTACCTGCCCCTCCACCTATCTTTGTATCATCGGCAAACTTGGCCAGAATGCCCCCAGTCCCATCATCTAGATCGTTAATATATAAAGAGAACAGCTGTGGCCCCAACACTGAACCCTGCGGGACACCACTTGTCACCGGTTGCCATTCTGAGAAAGAACCTTTTATCCCAACTCTCTGCCTTCTGTCTGACAGCCAATCGTCAATCCATGTTAGCTGAGCCTGCAAGCTCAGCTGTGTCCCACAGAGTGGTGAGTACAGAGCTGGATACTAATATGAACATTCAATAAAGTGCGAACACAAAAAACACAACATTGTTTCTTCCACAAAAAAGGAAATGTCTTCAACTCCCATCAGTGCGTGCCAACCATGAGGTGTGTCAGTACCTTTAGGTCTCTGACTCAGCAAGTCCCAAAAAATAACAATGATGCCTTGTGAATAAAATAAAACCAACGTCATATGAAATCTTTACAAGTGAAATTTAACTTTGAAAAACACGCCTGCCACCTATGTGCTCTCAGTAAGTTTTATATTAATGACTGGGAAAACTCTGCCCATATCTTTATACTATATCCTTCAAACAGTGCAGCCAGGGCTATAGACCTATCCATGGCAACCATCAATATCAAGTCATGAACAGCCAATAAATGGCACAAATCAAGTTAAGTACCTTGACTCCTTCACCCTGCTTTGCATTGCTTTATGCCCCTGGCAACTGCCTCAGGCTGAACCAGATATTTGCAGAAGCTTTTGACTGCATATCTGTGCCACATATTTTCCCTTCTGTAACATCCCTGTCTCAGCTCACCTTTATTTATTATTCATTCAGGGAATGGACAGCATGGTGGCACAGTGGTTAGCACTGCTGTCCCACAGTGCCAGGCACCCGGGTTCAATTCCAGCCTTGAGTGATTGTCTGTGTGGGGTTTGCACGTTCTCCCTGTGTGTGTGTATGGGTTTCCACCGGGTGCTCCGGTTTCCTCCCACACTCCAAAGATGAGCAGGTCAGGTGGATTGGCCATGCTAAGTTGAAAATAATGCATGGGGTTAGGGTGGGAGAGTGGGTCTGGATAAGATGCCCTTCAGACCCAATGAACTGCACTGTTGGGATTCTATGAATATGGGCGTCGCTGGCTGGGACAACATTATTGCTCATCCCTAATTGCCCTTGAACTGAGTGGCTGGCTAGGGTATTAAGAGTTACCTACATTCCTGTGTGTCTGTGGTAACATGTCGGTAAGGGTGACAAATTTCTTTCTCGAGAGGACATTAGTGAACCAGTTGGGTTTTCACGACAATCGATAATGGTTTCATGGTTATCATTAGATTTTATATTTCCAGATTTTTATTGAATTCAAATTTCACCATCTGCTGTGCTAGGGTTCAAACTTGGGACCCCAGAGCATTACCTGGGGTCTCTGGATTATTATTCCAATGACAATACCACTACACCACCACCTCAACTGCTGCTAAAGCGGTCATTCATGTCTTTGTTACCTCTAGCCTTGACTATTCCACTGCTGGCCTCGTATATTCTAGCTTCTGTAAACTTCAGGTCATCCAAAATTCTGCTGCACGTATCCTTATTTGCACTAAGTTCCATTCCCCTATCACTCCCGTTCTCGCTGACCTACATTAGCTCCCAGCCGAACAACACCTCAATTTTAAAATGATCATCCTTGTTTTCCAATTCCTCCATGGCCTCATCCCCGTCTATCTCTATAATCTTCTCGTGCCCTTTAATCCGCTGAGATATCTATACTTCTCTAATTCTAGTCTTTTGGAAATTCCTGATTATAATTATTCCACTGTAGGTGGCCGTGTCTACAGCTGTCTCAGCCCTAAGCTCAGGAATTCCCTCCCTAAACCTTTCTGTCTCTCTCTACCTGTCTCTCCTTCTTCTTGAGCCCTAGCTCTTTGACTAAACTTTTGACCGTCTGCCCTATTATTTCCTTAAGTGTCTAATGTTTGCTTTATAAAATTTCTGTGAAGCACCTCAGGATGTTTAATTGTGTCGAAGGCATGATATAAACACAAGTTGCTGTTCTACTGGCACTTAAATGGACATTATTATTCCCAAGTTCATAAATTCATAAGATATCGGAGCAGAATTAGGTAATTTGGCTCATCAAGTCCGCTCCGCCATTCAATCATGGCTGATATGCTCCTCATCCCCATTTTCCTGCCTTCTCCCCATAATTCTTCAACCCAGTACTAATTAAAAATCTGTCTAAAATCTTATTCGGATGACCAACATTTCACAATTTTTGAGTTTGCTCAGAAACATAGAAAACAGAATCAGGAGTAGGCCATTCAACCCTTCGAGCCTGCTCTGCCATTCATTATGATCATGTTGATCATCAAATTCAGGCCAGTTAGCTTAATGTCCATAGTTGGGAAGATGCTGGAGTCAATCATTAAAGAGGAAATAGGAGAGCACCTGGATAAGAATGATTCGATCAAGCAGACGCAACATGGATTCATGAAGGAAAAGTCGTGTTTGATGAATTTACTGGATTTTTATGAAGATGTGACTAGTGCGGTTGACGGAGGGGAACCGGTGGATGTGGTGTTTTTAGATTTCCAGAAGGCATTCGATAAGGTGCCTCACAAAAGGTTGCTGCAAAAGATTGGGGTACACGGAGTTGGGGGTAAGGTGTTGGCGTGGATTGGGGATTGGCTATCTAACAGGAAGCAGAGAATTGGAATAAATGGGTGCTTTTCTGGTTGGCAGTTGGTGACTAGTGGCGTGCCGCAGGGATCGGTGCTGGGGCCTCAACTGTTTACCATATACATAGATGATCTGGAGGAGGGGACTGAGTGTAGGGTATCAAAGTTTGCTGATGACACGAAGATGAGTGGGAAAGCGAATTGCGTGGAGGGCGCGGAAAGTCTGCAGAGAGATTTGGATAGGCTGAGCGAGTGGGCGAGGATCTGGCAGATGGAATATAACGTTGGCAAATGTGAGGTTATCCACTTTGGAAGAAATAATAGTAAATTGGAATATTATTTAAATGGAGAAAAATTACATCACGCTACTGTGCAGAGGGATCTGGGGGTCCTTGTGCACGAATCGCAAAAACTCAGTCTGCAGGTGCAGCAGGTGATCAAGAAGGCGAATGGAATGTTGGCCTTTATCACGACGGGGATAGAATATAAAAGCGTGGAGGTCTTGCTGCAACTGTACAAGGCACCGGTGAGGCCGCAACTGGAGTACTGTGTGCAGCTTTAGTCCCCTTATTTGCGAAAGGATATATTGGCCTTGGAGGGAGTGCAGAGAAGGTTCACCAGGTTGATACCGGAGATGAGGGGTGTAGCTTATGAGGAGAGATTGAACAGATTGGGTCTGTACTCGTTGGAGTTTAGAAGGCTGAGGGGTGATCTTATAGAGACATGTAAGATAATGAAGGGGCTGGATAGGGTAGAGGTAGAAAGGTTCTTTCCACTTAGAAGGGAAACTAGAACTAGAGGGCACAGCCTCAAAATAAGTGGGGGCTGGTTCAGAACAGAGTTGAGGGGGAACTTTTTCTCTCAGAGGGTAGTGAATCTCTGGAATTCTCTGCCCATTGAAGTGGTGGAGGCTACCTCGTTAAATATGTTTAAATCACGGGTAGATAGATTTCTGATCGATAAGGGAATTAAGGGATATGGGGAGCGGACGGGTGAGTGGAACTGATTCGCTTCAAATCAGCCATGATCTTATTGAATGGCGGGGCAGGCTCGAGGGGCTAGATGGCCTACTCCTGCTCCTATTTCATTTGTTCTTATGTTCTTAAATTCAATATCCTGATTCCCCCTTTCCCCAATATCCCTTGATCCCTTTAGCCCCAACAGCTATATCTAATTTCTTCTTGAAATCACGCAGTGTTAACCTACAATTAAATGATTTAAACTATATCAAATACACTGCCTCATATTACCTCACACACGGTAATATCAGGACCATGAGGTGCTGCTGCAAGGTGTTTAGGCAAAAGAAAAGAAAACATTCCCCAAAAACTAATCTGAAGAAGGCAGCTTTTCCATCAGCCAGATTCCAGAGTTGACTCTTGGAATACAAGAAGTGCTGCAGCTGCATCTTGACATTCTGTGCAAGTCCAAGAATTTCCTATGGAATGCCGTTCACTGAACTTTTGAACATCCTTTTCAGCGCTTGCTAAACTCCCTCGCCAGCAGTGCATGGGACTCCGGTCCCCCATATGCACAGTTGCAATAGCACAGATCACCTGCTGAACAAGTGTTGCTGGAGGATGTGCCAGGTCATGGGAAGAGCGCAGTCTTTGCCCCCTGCACAAATAATCCAAGCCTTTTTTTATTGCGCTCTCGGTAACTGTCAGCATCATTCCTGTGAGACATCTGCCCTGAGTACAGCTGCCTTTGGCGGCACCCTGTTATCATGCACGTTATGTAGGTGGAGAACAAACACTATCACATTTCGGGAACGGGAGAGCAGTCTAATAAATCACAAGTGACGATAACATGTTTCCGATGAACTTCGGATGAAGTACAAAGTTCAGATTAAAGGTTGTGGAACAGGAACCAATGCCTTGAGGAACATGGAATTAAAACTTACATTTAGACCTCCATTATAAGATATGCAGGTTCGGTGAATTGGCTAAATTGCCCCTTAGTGTCCCAGGATGTGTGGGTTCGGGGGACTAGCGTAGTAAATATGTGGGGTTACGGGGATAGGGCCTGAGTAGGGTGCTCTTGCTTTGGTGTGAATTCGATTGGCCGAGTGGCTTCCTTCTGCATGGTAGGATCTCTATGATTCTATAAGACCATAAATAAGGAGCAGAATTAGACCATTCGTCCCATCGAGTCTGCTGTGCCATTCAATCATGGTTGATAAATTTCTCAACCCCATTCTCCCACCTTATCCCCATAACCTTTGATCCCCTTACCAATCAAGAACCTATCTATCTCTGTCTCAAGGACACTCAATGACCTGGCCTCCACAGCCTTCTGCGGCAACGAATTCCATAGATTCACCACTCTTTGGCTGAAGAAATTCCTCCTCATCTGGGTTCTAAAGGGTCACCTCTTTACTCTGAGGCTGCACCCTCGGATCCTTGTCTTTCCTACTAATAGAAACATCTTCCCCACATCCACTCTGTCCAGGCCATTCAGTATCCTGTAAGTTTCAACGAGATCCTCCCTCATCCTTCAAAACTCCATCGAATACAGACCCAGAGTCCTCAGATACTCCTCATACGTCAAGCTTTTCATTCCTGGGATCATTCTCGTGAACCTCCTCTGGACCCTTTCCAAGGCCAGCACATCCTTCCTTAGATGCGGGGCCCAAAATTACTCACAACATTTCAAATGTGGTCTGACCAGAGCCTTTTAAAGGCTTAGCAGTACATCCTTGCTTTTGTATTCTAGTCCTCTCGCAATGAATGCTAACATTGATTCTATATGTGAGATTGGAGTGATTTGTAACCAGAACAGGGAATCAACTCTGTACACTATTACACATAAAAGATGATGTACATCTGCGGCCGTACCTTGTGATCAAACCTCACCAGCAAATGGAAGTTAAAACAGCGGCCAGCAAGCCAGCCAGGTAAAACCAGGTAACAATTAATAAAAAAGACTGATATCCTTTCATGAGATTTCTCCCTCCAATTCTATGTCCTCCTTTGTTAAAGGCAGTGACATTGATGAACTGCATGGATATAGCCCAGGCGGTCATTCTTCATGTGTGAGCAGAGAGTGGGAGTAACCGTGTGCTATTTAACTATGGTGACCATTGCAATTAAACCTGAAGTAACTGAAATAACTCCTCAGAGGCCGGTGTCCCTTCACCAGATTCCCTTTATCTACAAACTCAATTCCACTCCTAAGAGTGCTTCAGGTAAAGGTCAGAATCCAGAATGTCAGTAGCCCTGACACTCCTCAATATATACACAAGTGAGACTCCCTGATTGGGCAGTCAATCATTACCTCAACCAGGGGGCTCATACTCCAAGAGGCCAACCTCATGGGCCTCATTGAGGTATTAGAGTAACTCTCACCCAATGCCCTTTCATGCACCCTTTGCAGTATTGGTCCACTTTCCTCAGTGGCACACTCACAAACGACCTACATGTCGATATAAATGTAAAATCCAGTCATGAGTAAATGAGCAAAATCAAAGAAATACACAGTAGATGTGAGAAATGTGAAATTAAGAGAGTAGCATCTGTGGTAAGAGGGACAGCGTTAATATTTTGGGTTCTGTTGAAAGGTCTGATGTGATGGCACGGTGGCACAGTGGTTAGCACTGCTGCCTCACAGCGCCAGGGACCTGGGTTCCGATACCGGCCTCGGGTGACTGTCCGTGTGGAATTTGCACGTTCTCCCTGTGTCTGCGTGGGTTTCCTCCGGGTGCTCCGGTTTCCTCCCACACTCCAAAGATGTGTGGGTTAGATAGATTGGCCATGCTAAATTAGTGTTAAGGGGATTACCAAGGTAAATACATGGGGTTACGGGGATATGGGGTTACGGGAATAGGGCCTAGGTGGGATTGTTGTCGGTGCAGGCTCGATGGGCCGAATGGCCTCCTTCTGCACTGTCAGGATTCTGTGATTCTAACTTGCTGAATATTCCCATTGCTTTTGTTCTTATTTCTTCAGTAAGTGATCAATGACTTCAAAAGAACATACCTGATTGTTTGAATATCCTTTATGTTAACAGTAGCAGTTCGACACTTCCAACATGTGACATGCATCGTGTGACAATCTGCACCCATTGCTTACTTTAGGCTCAGAATTGAGGAAACAAGGGAGGGTAGATTGCAGTTGGGGACATGGCAGGAGGTGTGTAAATAATAAATCAGTTATAGGTCCTCAATCACCTTTAACTCTTGTCTGGAGAAGATCATCTTTTACTCCAAAGATGTGCGGGTTAGGTCGATTGGTCATGCTAAAAAAAAATTGCCCCTTAGAGTCCTGAGATGCGTAGGTTAGAGGGATTAGCGGGTAAAATATGTAGGGATATGGGGGTAGGGCCTGGGTGGGATTGTGGTCGGTGCAGACTCGATGAGCCGAATGGCCTCCTTCTGCACTGTAGGGTTTCTATGATTCCTATGATGTTTGCACAAAACTTTAACCAATTAGCAAACGGAATTTTTGGATAGTAATTCAGGAAAGTTTATCAGAGAGTAGAAGAAGTAAGATTATACTTCATAGAAAACTCCAGATAGTGGCTTTCCAGTTCTAATCCGGTCGAGCACAGATTACAGATGTGATGTATTCCCGCTCAGGGCCCTTTAGACCCTACATTGAAACCACTCTATGGGGTGAATCCCTATCCTTGAGATCTCTGGTGTCTATCGAGGCTTGCTGCTCTGGGGTCTGTAATTGTGTCTGTGCAACGAGACCTTGCAAGACCTCATATTGATATTATCTCTGTGATTAATTTTTTTGCCTCCGAGGCAAGCATTTCCTGCCTTAGATATGGAGAGCAAAATTACACACAGGTGTGGTCTCACCAAAGCCTTATGCAACTGAAGCCAGAATTCCTTATTGATATTTAATTCTCTTGCAAGGTAGGCCAACAAACCATTTTCCTTCCTAATTGCTTGCTGTACCTTCGTGCTGACTTTATGAGTTCCTTGAATGAGTACACCCAAATTCGTCTGAAAGGCAGCCTTTGCAAGTTTCATGACTTTTAAAAAACGTTCTGCTTTTCTAGTCTTACATGTGACTAACCTCACACTTTTACGCGTTATTTTCCATCTGCCACATCGCCACCCGCTCACTTAATCTGCCTAGAGCTCCTTCCCAGCTCTTTGTGTCCTCCTCACAGCTTGCATTCTCACCTAGCTCTGTCTTATTCGCAAATGTGGATGCATGTGTGACTTGAAAGCTTAAAGTTTATTTATTAGTGTCACAAGTAGGCTTACATTAACACTGCAATGAAGTTACTGTGAAAATCCCTTAGTCGGCGCACTCCGGTACCTGTTCGGGTACACTGAGGGAGAATTTAGCATGGCCAATGCACCTAACCAACACGTCTTTCGGACTGTGGGAGGAAACCGGAGCATCCGGAGGAAACCCACGCAGACACGGGGAGAACGTGCAAACTCCGCACAGACAGTGACCCAAGCTGGGAATCGAACCCATGCCCCTGTGAGACAGCAGTGCTAACACTGTGCCACCAAGACTCTATGACACTCTTTCTACACCATGGCAGGAAAATCTTCCATAGTTTTCCCTGACTGGATTGCTGTTCAATCCCCGTCCTCTCCCTCTGTCAGCGGAAGCTGATTCTCCATCTATTATTAATGTATTTGGATTCCTCAGATTGCATCCGCCATCAGACGTCTAGCAAGAATTTTTGTTAAATATTTTTGAAGTGTTAATGCTTCTCAAAAGTGCCATCAGCATTCATATCATTCAAATTACATGGAAATCACGCTGTAATTAATAAAGATTGCACTCTGGGGAAAGTAAAACATCTCACAGTAACATCAATGGAACTGCATGACATTAAAATTCCAACTCATTACAATTTCCATCAAGTTAATTTTCACCTCTTATCTAAAGTGAATATATGATCAAGAGCCAAATTCCAAAGCCAACTTGCTTTGTTGCCTTTTGCCAAGGTTTAAATGTCTATATTTGTAGTTGTTGCTTTGGTCTCCTCTTTAATTTCCTTTATTTCTTATGCTATTGCTATCTCTCCCCTTCCTGTGCACTTTGAGACATTTGCGTGACGAACCCTGTGTAAATGCGGATTCTTGCTGTGTATTATGTAAAAGAATTGCAGCCAGCACATTGTGGGACTTATAGCTTAGCCCCCACTCTTCATCAATTATTCTAGGGGAGGTGATGGCGTAGCAGTATTGTCACTAGACTACAATCCAGAGACCCAGCGTAATGCTCGGGGGAGCCGGGTTCAAATCCCACAATGGTGAAATTTGAATTCAGTAGAAACCCGGAATTAAGAATCTACTGATGACCATGAAACCATTGTCGATTGTCGGAAAAACCCATCTGGTTCACTAATGCCCTTTAGGGAAGGAAATCTGCCATCCTTACCTGGTCTGGCCCACATGTGACTCCAGACCCACAGCGATGAAATGGAGGGCAATTAGGAATGAGCAATAAATGCTAGGCCCAACCAGCGATGCCCACAGCCCTTAAATGAATAAATTTTTAAAAATCCTGTGTATCATGCACTTCAGTTAAGTAATGAAAATTAACCAGTCTTGCATTTGAGATTATTTGACCATTTTTGTATAACGACTACCTTTAACCGCACATATTAATATTTACCTAATGTGGGGGGAAACCGGAGCACCCGGAGGAAACCCACGCAGACACGGGGAGAACATGCAGACTCCACACAGACAGTGACCCAAACCGTGAATAGAACCCTGGTCTCTGGCGCTGTGAGGCAGCAGTGCTAACCACTGTGCCACCGCGCCGCCAAGTTGTTTGTTGTAATGGGTTTTATTGATGTTCCCATGGGAAGAGGGAAATTGAAGGGTGAGGTGGAATTTTGGGGTGGGGGGGGGGTTGGAGTGATGGATGAAGGGGGAGGGATACTTGAGGGATGTTCCTTAAGGTTCAACAGTGACGTTCTCCTTTTGGATACTGGTTTAAAGTGCAAAATATAAGGCATTTAGTTCTAATTATAAGACTGTCATTGATCTTCTATTCGTGGAGCGGCTGAGAAGCAAATGCTTTTCTCATAGCATCTGTTATCACATTGTTTTCAAAGTTAGTCAGCTGAATCGTAATTTATTTTTGGAGTGTGCCGATTATTCAACAGAACTGTCACGAAAAAGACACGCAGCTCTCAAACTGTTATTCTAAACGATTCAGAAAATTCCACACACTCAACTGATGGAAAAATGTTTTTGATGGTTACCCACAATGACAGATTACGTGGAGGGATGACGCCACACAATTAATAAAGTGGAGAGCAATGAAAGATTTTTTTTTGAGAACATTTAAGCTTCAATTGTTAACAGACAGTTGCTTAGCCGACTTGCATGACATTCCTCTCTTCGCTGTTTAAATTGAATCATAGAATCCCGACAGTGCAGAAAGAGGCCATTCGGCCCATCGAGTCTGCACTGACCACAATCCCACCCAGGCCCTATCCCCATAACCCCATGCATTTACCCTAGCTAGTTCCTCCAACACTAGGGGCAATTTAGCATGGCCAATCCACCTAACCTAACCTGCTCATCTTTGGACTATGGGAAGAAACCGGAGCACCCGGAGGAAACCCATGCAGACACAGGGAGAATGTGCAAATTCCATACAGACAGTGACCCAAGCTGGGAGTCGAACCCGGGTCCCTGGCGCTGTGAGGCAGTAGTGCTAACCACTGTGCCACTGTGCCAACCCAAATTTGAATTGAATTTCCTCTGCATTTGTGCCAAGGGGCACACGTAGTCTGGGCGTAAACCAAACGCGTGGAATTTGGGGTTGAAGTGAAATACAGGATTGATTACAACACACCTAAATCTCCCCAATCTCTTACAGTCATCGAACACATGCTCCACCTAAATAGTTTACTGCCCGTAAATCTGTCTCTGCCCTCTGGGTTGCAGAGCCTCTTTTATGAGTTTCCTACCATTGTGCTTGTTCAGAAGCTCTCTCTGGATTTTCAGGTGCAGTTGTAATGGACTATTTCACAGATATCTCATTGTAGTGTTTGGAGTGTTTGAGGAAGATTTATCCTTGCTGAGACCTGCCCTGCTGCTTCTTGGAGTGTAAAAGGATTTCACGTAAAGAGTTACTATGAATGGGATCGTCTGAAGAATATCTCAAGATCGATGAGCTGGTTTGTTCCCTCCTCCTGATGAGTTTGAAGTGAGACAGCATGTTAAATCTAGCAGGCAGCGGGGATAACATCAAGGATCCACCCACCAGCAGACCAATTCAGGCCCTTAAGTGGGCCACTTAAGGACCTTAATCCACCACTGGGAATTCACCAGTGATGGGAGTGGTCAACTTTAAGTGGTGAAACTGGCAGGTTTCCCTGCACGGGTTAGTGCAGGTTGGGCTCTGAGCTACATGAGGAGGCGGCACGGTGGCACAGTGATTAGCACTACTGCCTCACAGCGCCAGGAACCCAGGTTCGATTCCAGCCTTGGGTGGCTGTATGTGTGAAGTTTGCACATTCTCCCTATGTCTGTGCGAGTTTCCTCTGCGTGCTCCGGTTTCCTTCCACTGTTCAAAGATGTGCAGGTTCGGTAGATTGGCCATGCTAAATGTGTCGATTAGGTGTATTGACCGTGCTAAATTGCCCCTTAGTATTCTAAAATGCATAGATTAGGTAGATTGGTCATACTTAATTGTCTGTGAATGTCCCAAGATGTGCAGGTTAGGTGGATTGGCCATGTTAAATTGCCCATTAGTGTCCCAAGATGTGTAGGTTAAGTGGATTAACGGGGTAAATACATGGGGTTACAGGGATAGAGCCTTGGTAAGATGCTCAGTTGGAGAGTTGGTGCAGGCTCGATGGGCCAAATGGTCTCCTTCTGCCCCTGTAGGGATTCTATGAATTTATGATTGTCTGTTTCAAGCAATAGCACAATGCTTATATGGCAGTTGTTGAGACGATGATGTGGAATCGGTTGCATTCTTGGACACATGCATCTCCATTAAGGACGGTCACCTCAGCACCTCACTGTACCGCAAGCCCACGGATAACCTCATGATGTTCCACTTCTCCAGGTTCCACCCTAAACACGTTAAAGAAGCCATCCCCTATGGACAAGCCCTCCGAATACACAGGATCTGCTCGGATGAGGAGGATCGCAACAGACACCTCCAGACGCTGAAAGATGCCCTCATAAGAACAGGATATGGCGCTCGACTCATCGATCAACAGTTCCGACGCGCCACAGCGAAAAACCGCACTGACCTCCTCAGAAGACAAACACGGGACACGGTGGACAGAGTACCCTTCGTCATCCAGTACTTCCCCGGAGCGGAGAAGCTACGGCATCTCCTCCGGAGCCTTCAACATGTCATTGATGAAGACGAACATCTCGCTAAGGCCATCCCCCACCCCCATTTCTTGCCTTCAAACAACCACGCAACCTCAAACAGACCATTGTCCGCAGCAAACTACCCAGCCTTCAGGAGAACAGTGACCACGACAACACACAACCCTGCCACAGCAACCTCTGCAAGACGTGTCGGATCATCGACACGGATGCCATCATCTCACGTGAGAACACCATCCACCAGGTACACGGTACATACTCTTGCAACTCGGCCAACATTGTCTACCTGATACGCTGCAGGAAAGGATGTCCCGAGGCATGGTACATTGGGGAAACCATGCAGATGCTACGACAACGGATGAATGAACACCGCTCGACAATCACCGGGCAAGAGTGTTCTCTTCCTGTGGGGGAGCACTTCAGCAGTCACGGGCATTCAGCCTTGGATCTTCAGGTAAGCATTCTCCAAGGCGGCCTTCACGACACACGACAGCGCTGAGTCGCTGAGCAGAAACTGATAGCCAAATTCCGCACACATGAGGACGGCCTAAACCGGGATGTTGGATTTATGTCACATTATCAGTAACCCCCACAGCTTGCCCCCTGGACTTGCAGAATCTCACTAGCTGTTCTGTCTGGAGACAATACACATCTCTTTAACCTGTGTTTAATGCTCCCTCCACCCACATTGTCTGTACCTTTAAGACCTGGCTGGTTGTAGGGATTCGCATTCTAATTAATATTCTGTAACTTGATTTCTGTGTCTCTGTGCACTGTTTGAGAGCACATTTCCACTCCATCTGACGAAGGAGCAGCTCTCCGAAAGCTAATGGTATTTGCTACCAAATAAACCTGTTGGACTTTAACCTGGTGTTGTGAGACTTCTTACAGTTGTTGAGACAGCGGGCCAAAGTGTTTTGCACATAATTGGGTGATTTCAATTAGAATGGCAGAACACGTAGCTTCAATTTTCCCTTGGTAAAGACTGGGGTGAGGCAGGACGGAATCAGTCGGGTTGTTATTCTTGATTTGTGTCGCCCACTGAGTTGGGTGTGGGATGAGTCCAAGATGGAATTTGGCTGCAATTCCACTTCCCAGTTCAATAGCTTCACAATGACTCTACTTCCCGGTTGAATAGCTTGACGACATTCCCGAGCTGGGCTTACATGTTGAAAATAGCCATTTCAGTGAAGCACCAGAACATTATTCAGGGGACCCGGCCTCACCACTTACAGAAAGTGAAGAAACTGAACAGCTGGCATCATGAGCGTTTTCCGGCAAATTAACTTTTATCTTATTGTGTAATCAGTCCTGTGTTAGGACCTTAACAATGGCCCTATTTTTTCAGCACCATTATACACAGGGGAATCATTTAAAACTGCACATTTCTGATGTTGCCTTTATTGGAAATACAGATTTGCTGCATGTATCAATTTGTTCTTACACTATCTTGTTTCTTCATAGAATCATAGAATCCCTACAGTGCAGAAGGAGGCCATTCAGCCCATCAAGCCTGCACCCGAAATAGTCCCACCCAGGCCTTATTCCCATAACCCCATGTATTTACCCTGCTAATCCCCCTGACACCAAGGGGCAATTTACCATGGCCAATCAACCTAACCCGCACATCTTTGCAGAGCTTCAACTCATAACATTGTCAATACTGAACAACTGTCTGTGCGGAGTCTGTGCTCGTTCTCCCCGTGTCTGCGCGGGTTTCTTCCGGGTACTCCGGTTCCCTCCCACAGTCTAAAAGACGTGCTAGTTAGGTGCATTGACTATGCTAAATTCTCCCTCAGTGTACCCGAATGGGCGCCAGACCGTGGAGACTAGGTGAATTTCACAGTAACTTCATTGTACTGTTAATGTAAGCCTTACTTGTGACTAATAAATAAACTTTGAAAACTTAAAATTAACAGACAGATTGATATTTGAGCCATTATTGCATAGCTGACCAACATAATAGACAAAGAACAGAGCAAGATAATATGTTGAAAATATTTTTAAATTTTCTTCTCCTAGAGAGCGAGAGCAGTGCAGTGGGCTGGGAGAATCGTCCCCCTGGTGTGCTCTGGGCAGATACATTTCATGTATGGATCCTGAAAGGATGCAGAACCTTTATTTTCCGATTGAAGTGAGTCCTACTCTCGTTCCAGGTGACCACCAGGGCCATCTAAAGCAACTTCCTTGACAAATCTGGTGCAAACCAGGCACTACCATGTTGAAGGCATGGCTCAATGCTCAATGTCTTTCGGAGGAGCATTTAGCTGACCTGATATCATGCCTGCCTGCCTGCTCAGTTGGGCGGCATGGTGGCACAGTGATTAGCACTGCTGCCTCATAGCACCAGGGGCCCTGGTTCAATTCCGGCCTTGGGTGACTGCCTGGAGTTTGCACATTCTCCCCGTGTCTGCGTGGGTTTCTTCCGGATGCTCCAGTTTCCTCCCACAGTCCAAAAATGTGTGGGTTAGGTTGATTGGCCATGCTAAATTAACCCTGGTGTCAGGTGGATTAGCAGGGTAAATATGAGGGGTTACGGGAATAGGGTCTGGGTGGGATTGTGGTCGATGCAGACACGATGGGCCAAATGGCCTCCTTCTGCACTGTAGGGATTCTATGTCAAGTGTGACTACTATTTGAAGCGCACGGAGCACCCAGTTAGCCCACACCAATTATCTGGTCATTTTCCATTTTTGTGATTTACCTACAGGCTAGGCCAGGCTAGGACTTTATTCCTTGGAATGTAGGACAATGAGGGGTGACCTTAAAATCGCGAGGAGTATAGATAGGATGAACGCACATAGTCTTTTTCCCAGGGAAGAGGAATTGAAAACGAGAGGGACTCTATCATAGGTTTAAGGTGAGAGGGGAAAGATTTAAAAGGGACCTGAGGTGCATCATCTTCATGCAAAGGGTGGTGCGTAAATGGGATGAGCTGCCAGAGAAAGTGGTTGAGGCAGCTACAATAGCAACATTTAAAAATGCATTTGGATAAGTACATGGATGGGAAAGGATTAGAGGGATATGGGCCAAAGGCGGGCAATTGGGACTAGCTGGGAGGGCACCATGGTTGGCATGGACTGATTGGGCCTGTTTCCGTGCTTTATGACTCTAACTACGCACAAATAGGCTACTACATTTGTAATAAAAGTGATCGACCTTCAGGGATGTCCTGATGCGGAGCGGAGGTCCTTTCTAAATACAGGCTATTTCTTACCTCCCTGAAGAAAGGGAGCTGGGTTAATAGGATTATAGCTTCAATGCCTCTTCTCAGTGAAAATCGATCCAACTTTCTTTAAGTGCTCAACTGACCCCAGATCAACAAGCTTCTCTTGGAGTGTGTTTTGCTTCAATGTGGACTTGTGATGAAGCTATTGTGTTCTATAAGACCTTTGTGTGAGAAAGTTCTGCTTGCTCTTTATGCTTATGCTCTGAACTTCATTCCCCCTTATTGCCAATTCAATTGCATATCTTAGGCAGAAAGTTATGAATTCAAGGCAGACTGTAAGGTTTAAATGTACGATATAGAACATTACATCAGTGTGGTATGGATGAAATGCTGAGTGTGAGAGGTATAATATCATAATTTTGGGGATGGGTGTCGGGGGGGGGGGGGGGGGGGGAGACATGTGACTGCCCAGGTGGATAATAAATATTCTATGAAGGATAAAGTTTCTTTATTAATCACAAGTAGGCTTACATTAACACTGTAATGAAGCTACTGTGAAAATCCCCTGGGTTCCATACACCGGCCGGCGCCTGTTTGGGTAGACTGAGGGAGAATTTGGCACGGTCAATGCACCTAACCGGCACATCTTTCCGGACTGTGGGAGGAAACAGGAGCACCCGGAGGAAACCCACGCAGACACGGTGAGAACATGCAGGCTCCACACAGACAGTGACCCAAACCTGGGTCCCTGGCATGTGAGGCAGCAGAGCTAACCACTGTGCTACCATGCCGCCCCGGAGGAAAGTTTCATCGTGTTCATAGCGATGTACATTTGTCTAAAAATGCCACCAAAACAGATTATCTTTTCCATCACATCTGCCCACAAAACAATGGTAACCGATCTTCCAAAGTGATTCATTGTCCATAGAGTCACTCGGCGGTTTCCCCAGGGTGTGAAAGGCATTATATGAATGAAAATATTTCATTTCATTTATAATGGAGAAATAATCTTTTACTAATTAACCTCTTAAACCCTTTAAAAAATCAGAATACCTCGACTAAATTCCCCTTTAACCTTCTCTATGCTAATGAATATATTGCTAGCTTGGCAGTTCTATGGGTCGATTATCAGATCGGACCATAAAAAAATTTCTTATGATCTCTTTGCAAATTTTATGTGGCTTCTAATCTTTTGGCCATTATCCAAATTAAACAGCTTGCTTATTTTAGTTTCTATCCTTCATTATTTTAAAGACCTGTGGCATTGCACTTCTGATTTTAAAAGCTCCTTTTTAGTAAGATATAGCTACATAGTGACTCAAAATACTCTTTGCAATATGAATATAATATGAATATAAATATAAATACGTGTAGCACCAGAAACAACCATAGTATTTCGCAGTCCCAGTGACGAGGGAATCATATACCAGGTTACCAGATATTTAGCCAATTCTCAGATTTGTTTTACAACCAGTTTTCACTCCCTTCCTTGATAGTCATTCATTCATTGCTCTGCAAAAAGTAATGAAAACTTTTTTCACTTCCTCTAAATTTGAGGCTATGTTGAGTACATTCATGCTTGCCCTTTCTAAATCCTTTGTAAACCTTGTTTACCACTATAGGTTCTTTACAGAGCTTTCTCTTTTGCAATGTGTATATTCCTAACTTTTCCAGTCTCTCCTCACAGATTCATAGGATCATAAAATGATTAGCTCACAGAAGGTCATTTGGTTCTTTGTGCCCTTGCCGATTCTCTGCACCTCAGCTGGCTTCCCCGTAGCCATAGAGAGAGATTTGCATTTACGTTGTGCCTTCCATCACGTCAAGACAAGCTCTGCCATCTACTGGGATGTCATAGAGAGTCATACAGCACACAAGCAGGCCCTTGATCCCACCAAATCCCAATCTATACTAATCCCATTTACCAGCACTTGGATCAGAGCCTACTTATGCCTTGGCAATTTAAGTGCGTGTCCAGTTGCTTCTTAAATGTTGCGAGAGTACTTGCCTCCATCACCCTCTCAGCATTCCATATCTAGGTTTAAGTTTATTTATTAGTGTCACAAGTAGGCTTACATTAACACCGCAATGAAGTTACTGTGAAAATCCCCCAGTCGCCACACTCTGTTCGCCTGTTCGGGTACACTGAGGGAGAATTTAGTGTGGCAGATGCACGAAACCAGCGTGTCTTTCGGACTGTGGGAGGAAACTGGAGCACCTGGAGGAAACCCATGGGGAGACGGGGAGAATGTGCAGACTCCGCACAATGACCCAAGCCGGGAATCTAACCCAGGTCCCTAGCACTGTGAGGCAGCAGTGCTCACCACTGTGCCACCGTGCTGCCCACCACCCTCTGAGTGAAAGGAAATTTCCTCAGATCCTCTGTAAACCAATTATTCCTCACCTTAAACCGATACATTCTGGTCTTAGACACCTCCGCCTTGGGGAAAAGATGGTTATGATCTACCCTATCTATGCCTCTCATAATTTTGAATACCTCTATCAGATTCCCCCTCAGCCTCCTCTGCTCCAGGGAAAACAAACACAGCCCATTTGTCACCTAAATCTGCTCTGTGAAATATTGGCCAATCTCTTTGCAGCTTTCACTGCCTTTATTTGAGCTTTTTGTCTATCCCTGTTCTTCAGAAAGCAATCTTTAAGTCAGTAAATAATTATTTTCTCTCAAGTTGGATTTGTCCTTGGCTGTGACCCTTACACAATTTGATACTTCTCTCCCCAACACATGTCACTGGAATAATTAGAAAGGCATATGGTAGGTCAATCATTTATTACAAATTCTCAGACGTGCCGTCTTCAGGTGCATCACTATTAGATCAGAGAATACCTTGAACATGCTGCTATCCTTCAGAAATTGTGTCAGTTGAGTGCTCGACAGATCAATGTAGATAAAACCATAGAGCAACCTTTACATGGCAATGGCCTGCATATAGAGTCATAGAGGTTCACAGCATGGAAACAGGCCCTTAGGCCCAACTTGTCCATGCCGCCCTTTTTTTTTTAAACCCCGAAGCTAATCCCAATTGCCCGCATTTGGTCCATATCCGTCTATACCCATCGTACCCATGTAACTATCTAAATGCTTTTTAAAAGACAAAATTGTACCCGCCTCTACTACTACCTCTGGCAGCTTGTTCCAGACACTCACCACCCTCTGTGTGAAACAATTGCCCTTCTGGACACTTTTGTATCTCTCCCCTCTCACCTTAAACCTATGCCCTCTAGTTTTAGACTCCCCTACCTTTGGGAAAAGATATTGACTATCTAGCTGACCTGTGCCCCTCATTATTTTATAGACCTCTATAAGATCACCCCTCAGCCTCTTACGCTCCAGAGAAAATAATCTATCCAGCCTCTCCTTATAACTCAATCCACCAAGTCCCAGTAGCATCCTAGTAAATATTTTCTGCACTCTTTCTAGTTTAATAATATCCTTTCTACAATAGGGTGACCAGAATTGCACACAGTATTCCAAGTGTGGCCTTACCAATATCTTGTACAACTTCAACAAGACGTTCCAACTCCTGTATTCAATGTTCTGACCGATGAAACCAAGCATGCTGAATGCCTTCTTCACCACTCTGTCCACCTGTGACTCCACTTTCAAGGAGCTATGAACATGTACCCCTAGATTTCTTTGTTCTGTAACTATCCCCAACGCCCTACCATTAACTGAGTAAGTCTTGCTCTGGTTCAATCTACCGAAATGCATCACCTCGCATTTGTCTAAATTAAACTCCATCTGCCATTCATCAGCCCACTGGCCCAATTGATCAAGATCCCGTTGCAATTGGAGGTAACTTTCTTCACTGTCCACTATGCCACCAATCTTGGTATCATCTGCAAATTTACTAACCATGCCTCCTATATTCTCATCCAAATCATTAATATAAGTGGCAAATAACAGTGGACCCAGCACTGATCCCTGAGGCACACCACTGGTCACAGGCCTCCAGTTTGAAAAACAACCCTCTACAACCATCCTCTGGCTTCTGTCAATAAGCCAATTTTGTATCCATTTAGATACCTCATCCTGGATCCCGTGAGATTTAACCTTATGCAACAACCTACCCATGCGGTACCTTGTCAAAGGCCTTGCAAAAGTCCATGTAGACAACATCAACTGCACTGCCCTCATCTACCTTCTTGGTTACCCCTTCAAAAAACTCAATCAAATTTGTGAGACATGATTTTCCACTCACAAAGCCATGCTGACTGTCCCTAATCAGTCCTTGCATCTCTAAATGCCTGTAGATCCTGTCTCTCAAAATACCTTCCAACAATTTACCCACCACAGATGTGAGGCTCACTGGCCTGTAGTTCCCAGGCTTTTCCCTGCAGCCCTTTTTAAACAAAGCCTCAACATTTGCCACTCTCCAATCTTCAGGCACATCACCCTTGACTATCGATGATTCAAGTATCTCGGCTAGGGGCCCCACAATTTCCTCCCTAGCCTCCCACAATGTCCTGGGATACACTTCATCAGGTCCCGGAGATTTATCTACCTTGATGCGCTTTAAGACTTGCAGCACCTCCTTCTCTGTAATATGTACACTTCTCAAGACATCACTATTTATTTCCCCAAGTTCCCTAACATCCATGCTTTTCTCAACAGTAAATACTGATGAGAAATATTCATTTGGGATCTCACCCATCTCTTGTGGATCTGCACATAGATGACTTTGATGATCCTTAAGAGGCCCTATTCTCTCCCTTGTTACTCTTTTGCCCTTTATGTATTTGTAGAAATTCTTTGGATTCTCCTTTGCTTTATCTGCCAAAATAATCTCATGTCCCCTTTTTGCCCTCCTGATTTCTCTCTTAACTCTACTCCTACACCCCCTATATTCTTCAAGGGAAGTGCAAACCCTGCAAAGATTTTCTCTTCAAATGATTCAATTCTCTGTTGAAAGCCACAATTGGATCTTCCTCCCCCACACTGCAGGTGGTGGACTCCACAGATGCAATAATGGGAACTCGCCAAGGCTTCCAAATCCAGGACCACTGTTATATGAATTTTGCCCAGTGAAGCCCACATTCCATAAATGAATAAAAAACAGTCAGGCAGTGCATTGCAGATCCTAACCACTTGTTGCATAAAACAGGGTTTTCCCTCTTGTAGTCTCTGTTTTTTTTGGCACTCATCTTTAACCAGTGTAGTCAGGTTCTCAATCCTTCTCCCTATCTACTCTGTCCCTCATGATTCTGAACACTTTTAAGCCCTTACCAATCCAACCTAGATGACCTTCCTTCCAAATTGTCTCCACGGGAGGTAGTGATGTACTGGTATTGTCACTGCTTTAGTACTTCAGCGACCCAGGGTAAAGCTCTGGAGGCCTGGGTTCGAATCCCACCATGGCAGATAAAAGTCTGGAATTAAAAAGCCATTTTTGTAAAAACCCATCTGTCGTCCTTACCTGGTCTGGCCTACATGTGACTCCAGCCTACAGCAATGTGGTTGACTCTTAAATGCCCTCAGGGATGGGCAATAAATGCTGGCCCAGCCAGCAATGCCCACATCCCATGAACAAATAAAAAAACATTTGAATCCAATTTTTTACTCCCTTCAGAATATGATTATATTCTACAATGCACGATTCCCAATATGAAATGGTCGGTAAGTGACTAGCTGAAAAAAGTTTTTTTAATTAGTGTCACAAGTAGGCTGACATTAACACTGCAATGAAGTTACTGTGAAAATCCCCGAGTTGCCACACTCAGTGTTTGGGTGAATTTAGGGAGAATTGAGGGAGAATTTAGAAATCATAGAAATCATAGAAACCCAACAGTACAGAAAGAGGCCATTTGGCCCATCGAGTCTGCACCTACCACAATCCCACCCAGGCCCTATCCCCGTATCCACCCACTAATCCCTCTAACCTACACATCTCAGGACACTAAGGGGCAATTTTTAGCATGGCCAATCAACCTGACCCGCACATCTTTGGACTGTGGGAGGAAACCGGAGCACCCGGAGGAAACCCACACAGACACGAGGAGAATGTGCAAACTCCACACAGACAGTGACCCAAGCCGGGAATCGAACCCAGGTCCCTGGAGCTGTGAAGCAGCAGTGCTAACCACTGTGCCACCGTGCCGCCCGTATTTAGTATGGCCAATTCACATAAACAGCACATGTTGGAGTGTGGGAGCAAACTGGAGCACCCAGACGAAACCCACGCAGACACAGTGAAAACGTGCAAACTCCACACAGACAGTGACCCAAGCCGGGAATCAAACCTGAGTCCCTGGCGCTGTGAGTGCTAACCACTCTGCCATTGTGTCACCCATTCTACTTACAATGCATTCTACTTGTGATGTTCTGTAACTGGCCACTGGGAGGTGTGTGTGAGACCAGTCCAAGCTGACCTGCTTTTAACAGCAGAAAGAAAATCCACCACTTTTATCAGAATCATATTCTTGTGAGGTGACCTCAAGCTGGTGCTACAAACAGTAAAGAAAGGAATCCCCAGGTGGGACACATTATCCAGAATACTTGACTCTAAAATGCTGCCCTGTTATCTGTTAACGGGGGGAAGCATTTTGTAACCAAATACTTTCAATAATGTGACCCACCTGGAGTCATTTGACTGGTATCCATGTCCATTAATAAGCAATACTCTCACAGCTGCCTTCAGCCAACAGATAAAGGCTTCCAACTTTGCAACCAAAATCAACACAAAAGGACGTACTGGGAGACAGAGGGCGGGAGTTTCCACCCGCACTTGCCCCAAACTGAAAAACAAAATCACCTGAGGTCAACAGACCTTTCCATGGAATGTCCCTCGCCCGCTCTGATTCCCATGGCAGGCAGAATGGGAAAATTCATCCCAAAGACTTTGCTGTTATTTGGCTTGCCAATAAATTGCGTGCACATCTACGTCTCTAGATTGCTACAAGGCAAAGATACATAGGAACATAGAACTAAAGGACAGGAATGTTGGGTTGGAGGAGATGGCTTTTGATTCACTATTTGTCAGTCCCAGCAGATGCTGTAGATCACATGGTGCTGGCTGAAGGAAAGTGGAGAATTCTCCAAGTGTCAATGCTAACATCCTTCCCTCAATCAAAACATGACTTAACAGACCATTCATCTCATTGTATACTTCTGCTGTTTTCAAAATGGCCACTGTGTTTTCTAACATAACAATTAGAGTCTGTCAAAGTTGTATGAAATATTTTGCGATGTTTCTGAGATGCAACATGGGGGGCGATACTCCCAAAAGTGCTGAATTGGTGGGAAAACAGCTCTAGATCACGACTGTTTTATCAGTGCAGATTCAGACCTGAATCTCCGCATTTTGTGCACCGCAGGAGTCACATTAAATCAGATCGTGAATCTCATTAAAAACCCACGGGAGCAGGGCCTATTCGCAGCGGAGTTTGACACTTCTGGAACTCTGCGCATGCGCAGTAGTCCCGATCCGTCAATCTCCCCGATCGCTGGCCAGCCCGGGACCCCCACAGTTCTGCCCCTCCAGTACCCACCCCCACAGTCTGATTGCGGCCCCCACGACAATTCCCAGGCCAGCCATGACCCCCCCCCATTCCCCATCCCGGAGCGCCCCGATGTCCAGGCCACCCCCCCCCCCCCCCCCAGCAGTGGCGATCCCCCACTACTTCACCCTGGCAGACTCCCCCCGCTGACCCCTCCTGGGTGTCAGACCCCCTGGGAGGCAGGCCACTCCCCAGCAGACCACCACCCCACCCCCCCCCCACCCCCGCCAGTCTGCCCCGATCGCTGGCCTCCCTCCAGCCCAGATCGATCACCATGCAGAGTGGCAGCGGGACCCTCCACCCCCATTGATTCTCTCTCACAATAGGCCCCGCCCCCTGGCACTGCCTGATGCCCGATGGGCAGTGCCAAGGTGCCCCCTGGGCATGGGCACTTTGCCCCGTGGGCAGTGCCGGGGAGCACAGACCCAGGGGCACCACCGCCCTGCCGCCCGACCCTCTGGGGGTACCCCGATTGCCCCCCCCTTCATTCCGGCAGGGTCTCCCGCTCGTTCCCTGAACATGGGGAGCTACTCTAAACCCCGCTGGAATGAAGTACTCCTGGCGGGGTGGGAGATTCAATCGGGCCCGGCAAGTTCCCGATAATCACATGCAAAACATATTTAAACTACATTAAAAAAAGATTCAAATGATTTACTATCTTCCAGCCGGTTTCCAGCATGGTCTGGACTCCGACTATTCTCTGACTCTGGGAGATGCGCATGCGTTCCCAGCGCAGGCGTAAATCCTGGCAAAAGGCCAACGATGCGATTCTCCCGACCGGGCCCGCCTGAAAAGTTGTGGGTCGCGATGGGAGAATCGGGCCCAAGTTTTCCATCTTCATCATCAACTGAAGAGAAGTTAAAGCATAGTGTTTGAATTATGTCTTCTCTTGAGAGTGGTTAGGTTTGGGAGTTGGTGGGATTGTCCTATGAGGAGAGATTGGTTCGACTGGGCCTGTATTCACTGGAATTTAGAAAGATGAGAGGAGATCTGATTGAAACGTATAAAATTCTAACAGGGCTAGACAGACGAGATGCAGGGAGGATGTTTTCCCTGGTTGGGGAATCTAGAACCAGGGGACACAGTCTCAAAGTCTCAAGATGCGGGGTAGACCATTTATGACTGAGATGAGGAAAACTTTCTTCACTCAAAGGATGGTGAAGCTGTGGAATTCTCCATCACAGAAGGCAGTGGAGGCCAAGTCACTGAATGTATTCAAGAAAGAGATAGATTTTTTTCAGATTTTAATGGCATCAAGAGGTATGGAGAAAAGCAAGAATATGGCAATGAGAGAGAGGATCAGCCTTGGTTATATTGAATGCTGGAAGAGGCTCGAAGGGCTGAATGGCCTCCTAGTTTCGATGGACGGGATTTTCCAGCCACGCTCGCCCCAAAACCAGAAAATCCCACCCAAGGTCAACAGACATTTGCATTGGGATATTTCTGAGTACATTCTTTCAATGGAATGTATTGAAAATTTGACCTTTCATCTCCCAATAGACTGGCTAGAATTTAGAATCCCCATTTGGCCCATTGATTCTGCACCGACTATCCCATGACCACGCCCACCCTATCCCCGTAATCCCACGAATTTACCATGACTAATCCATATTTGACGTTTCTAACAGAATGAGATGAAAGGGATTTTGCTCAGTGTAATATGTGGTAAATCTAATCAAGAACAATCTCTGCATTCTATGGGTTCATTTTTAAATGCCTTTTTCATATACATTCTCTGAATGAGTGTTGCTGCATCGAGTTTTGAAAGAGTAATGGTAGTTCTTTGTCCAGCAAAAACTCCACACCAAAGCAGAACTATCTAAAAATGGTAGAGATTGTTTGCTGGAAATATAACACTGACTTAAATTGACGTTGATTTATCTAGCATTTGATGGGTTGCTACTCTATTTTAGAACAAGCTGTGCTCTGTAGGGTGCTACTGAATAACTTTCTCCAGCGAGTCGTACAGGTCATCTGGTCAGTTAGGTTTCATTTTGACACCAGAAAAAAACTCTAACTGGCCTTGAACTCACATAACAGAGTTTGAAAAGCAGACATACTGCATTGTGAGCTCACCTACTGTATTTGTGTAACTGATTCGACTTCCTTATCAAGGAGAACTTTTGATCTAAACTTTCAAGCTGATGCCCGATTGACTCAAACTGGATCAATTGGACTTTGGTCCTGTTTGTACTCACAATCAAGAATAATCTAACTTAAAATATGGGGCGGGATTCTCCAGTTGCACCCGCCTGAATACCGGAGATTCCCGCCCCACTTCAATGGACTTTTACATGGTCCACCCCCCTCCCGCCCACTAGAATTCCAGTGGCGGACGGGATGGGAGAGTTCCGGCCATGGTCTTCTGAGAGGGGGAGCATTCAAAGAAACACCCATCTCCCTTTTCAATGGCAAAACTCACTCTGAAACAAAATGCAGATCAACAGTCATAGAACCATAGAATCATCGAATCCCTACAGCGCAGTAGGCAGCATGGTGGCACAGTGGTTAGCAGCGCTGCCTCACAGCACCAGGGGCCCGGGTTCAATTCCTGGCTTGGGTCACTGTCTGCATGGAGTTTGCACATTTTCCTCGTGTCAGCGTGGGTTTCCTCCGGGTGCTCTGGATTCCTCCCACAGTCCAAAGATGTGCGGGTTAGGTGAATTGGTCATGCTAAATTGCCCTTTAGTGTCTGGGGAACTAGCTAGGGTAAATGCATGGGGCTATGGGGATAGTGTCTGAGTGGGATTGAGGTTGGTGCAGACTCGATGGGCCGAAAAGCCTTCCTTCTGCACTCTAGGATTCTATGAGAAAGAGGCCATTTGGCCCATTGAGTCTCCACCAATCACAATCCCACCCAGGCCCTATCCCCATAACCCCACTTATTTACACTACTAACTGCCTGACACTAAGGGGCAATTTAGCATGGCCAACCAACCTAACCCATACATCTTTGGACTGTGGGAGGAAACCGGAACACCCGAAGGAAACCCACGCAGACACGGGGAGAATGTGCAAACTCCACACAGACAGTTGCCCAAGCCAGGAATCGAACCCAGGCCCCTGGCTCTGTGAGGCAGCAGTGCTGCATTAGTGGGAGCATTAATACTTTTTGAAGCTTAGAATGTCAGAATTCAAGATGCAGATTAATTCAAGGGACACTGTTAACAAGTTTATTTCACACATCTCTAGCTTTGATTAAATTCTGCCAACTGCTGTCACATAGCAAGGTATTTTTGCTACAGTGCTGCGCCAGGCTGTATCAATATGAAGTACTGAACATATGAACAAGGAGGCTATTCAGCCTAGCGTGATGTGGACTATTTTTTTGAATTCATTCGTGGGACATGGGCGTCGCTGGCTGGCCAGCATTTATTGCCCATCCCTAGTTGCCCTTGTTCAGGGCAGTTGAGAGTCAACCACATTGCTGCGGCTCTGGAGTCACATGTAGGTCAGACCAGGTAAGGACAGCAGATTTCCTTCCCGAAAGGACATTAGTGAACCAGATGAGTTCTTCTGATAATCGACAATGGTTTTATGGTCATCAGTAGATACTTAATTCCAGATTTTTTAAAAATTGAATTCAAATTGCACCATCTGTCGTGGTGGGATTTGAACCAGGGTACCCAGAACATTAGCTGAGTTTCTGGATTAATATTCTAGCGATAACACCACTAGGCCATCACCTCCCTGATATTTAAAATTGACATTTTGCATCAATATGAAAGCTGTTGGATTCATTCATTTGTTTGAATAGCCGAGGGGACAGCACTGATACAATTTTTTAAATGGTTTTCTCTTATTGAACAGAAATTATAATTGACATGACAAAAGCAAAAAGGAAAAGAAAACTTGGAGACTGGCTTCTAAGCAAGCCAGTCCCTGTATTGAGCTTGAAAGCACTGAAAAAAAAACACACACTAAAATCCAAACCATATAGAACATAGAACATTGCAGCGCAGTACAGGCCCTTCGGCCCTCAATGTTGCGCCGACCAGTGGCACCAATCTAAAGCCCCTCTAATCTACACTATTCCAATATCATCCATATGTTTATCCGATAACCATTTGAATGCTCTTAATGTTGATGAGTCCACTACAGCTGCAGGCAGGGCATTCCACGCCCTTACTACTCTCTGAGTAAAGAACCTACCTCTAACATCTGTCCTATATCTCTCACCCCTCAATTTAAAGCTATGTCCCCTCATGCTAGCCATCACCATCCGAGGAAAAAGGCTCTCACTATCCACCCTATCTAATCCTCTGATCATCTTGTATGCCTCTATTAAGTCACCTCTTAACCTTCTTCTCTCTAACGAAAACAGCCTCAAGCCCCTCAGCCTTTCCTCATACGATCTTCCCACCATACCAGGCAACATGCTGGTAAATCTCCTCTGCACCCTTTCCAACACTTCCACATCTTTCCTATAATATGGTGACCAGAACTGTACGCAATACTCCAAATGCGGCTGCACCAGAGTTTTGTACAGTTGCTCCGAAACTCAATCCCTCTACCAATAAAAGCTAACACACCGTATGCCTTAACAACCCTATCAACCTGGGTGCCAACTTTCAGGGATCTATGCACATGGACACCCAGATCCCTCTGTTCATCCATACTACCAAGTATCTTACCATTAGCCCAGTACTCTGTATTCCTGTTACTCCTTCCAAAGTGAATCACCTCACACTTTTCCGCATTAAACTCCATTTGCCACCTCTCAGCCCAGCTCTGCAGCTTATCTATGTCCCTCTGTAACCTGCCACTTCCCTCCGCACTGTCTACAACTCCACCGACTTTAGTGTCATCCACAAATTTACTAATCCATCCTTCCACGCCCTCATCCAGGTCATTAATAAAAATGACAAACAGCAGTGGCCCCAAAACAGATCCTTGCGGTACACCACTAGTAACTGAACTCCAGGATGAATATTTCCCATCAACCACCACCCTCTGTTTTCTTACAGCTAGCCAATTCCTGATCCAAACCACTAAATCACCCTCAATTCCATGTGTCCGTATTTTCTGCAAAAGCTTACCATGGGGAACCTTATCAAACGCTTTACCCTCATCCACCTCTTTGGTCACCTTCTCAAAGAACTCAATAAGGTTTGTGAGGCACGACCCACCCTTCACAAAACCGTGCTGACTATCCCTAATCAAATTATTCCTTTCTAGGTGATTATACATCCTATCTCTTATAATCCTTTCCAATACTTTGCCCACAACAGAAGTAAGGCTCACCGGTCTATAATTATATACCGGTCTATAATTCATTTAGTGCCTCTCCTATCTCTTCAGACTCCACGCACAACTTCCCACTACTGTCCTTGACTGGCCCTAATCTTACCCGAATCATTCTTTTACTCCTGACATACCTATAGAAAGCTTTAGGGTTTTCCTTGATCCTACCTGCCAAAGACTTCTCATGTCCCCTCCTGGCTCTTCTTAACTCTTTCTTTAGGTCCTTCCTGGCTAACTTGTAACTCTCAAGTGCCCTAACTGAGCCTTCACATCTCATATTTCAACCATTATCTCGTTATTGGAAATGTTTTTTTGCAGTCTACCTCTGACTTAGAAAAACAATTCTTGCAGCTGCTGTCATGCTGTTGCTTGCCTGAATTGTGTACCTTTCAGGAATGCAGTCAATTTTTAGCTAACCTTTAGCCTTCTGATTCTACATGTTGTCAAGTCAGAGTTAGTTGCATCGGCAGAAATGTCTTAAAATGAAGTCTTTGCATAGACTGAAGCAAAAGGGCTAAGCACACATAGGATCTTTCAAAGGCTGAGAACTTTTTGCCAATCTTTATCTGTAGCTAAGGGACAAGTGTACTCTCAGTTAACATTATAATTAAACCATTGATTAGTTGCCGGTGGGTGGCTACAGAGGGCAGCAATCTGCTTTCTCCGTCCCAAACATGATATTGGACAACCTGAGGCCTCGCCATTCAGGTAGATGAATTCTGCACTGTGTCTTCCCAAACTGCCCATGTTTCCAGGACCGTGCTCTCATTTAGCCTTTCATATAATTTGAGTGATTTTGTACAACATGAGCCAAAGCTGTTTTGCTTTGACATAAAATGTGCAGCATAATTAGTCTATTAATGTGAAAGCATCATTTTCTTTGGTTTCTTGTGTTCTTACTAAAGTTCATGAATTAACTCACAATAAGACGAAAATAGCAAACAAAAATAGTGAACCGTGCTATGTGACAGCAGTTGGCAGAATTTAATCAAAGCTAGCGATGAGTGAAATAAACTTGTTAACAGTGTCCCTTGAATTAACATCAGATATTAATCTGCATCTTGAATTCTGACATTCTAAACTTTGAAAAGTCTTAATGCTACCACTTTCTATGCTGAAAATATTGTTTGGAAATGTCTTAGAATCATAGAATCCGACAGTGCAGAAGGAGGCCATTCAGCCCATCGAGTCCACACCGACCACAATCCCACCCAGACCCATCCCCACCACCCAACACATTCAGTCCCCCTGACACTATGGGGCAATTTAGCACGGCCAATTCACAACCCACACATCTTTGGACTGAGGGAGGAAACTGGAGCACCTGAAGGAAACCCACGCAGACATGGGGAGAACGTGCAAACTCTACACAGACAGTGACCCAAACCGGGGATCAAACCCAGGTCCCTGGCATTGTGAGGTAGTAGTGCTAACCACTGTGCCACCATGCCGTCCATGCTTTGAGGTTTACACTATCACAGCAATAAGTATCATCCAGTCTCCAAGAGCGAGAACTAATGGCCTGTGCGACTGGAGTGTTTGGTGCTATTTCCAAAAATCTATTAGCATTTCAGTGCTTTCAAATATCATCATAAGATTTATGTGTCTTCATTTTTATAGATTAAAAGCTTGAAATAGAAAATTAATCAATTCAAAATTATCAGTGGCTTCTTTTCCCATCCAGGGATATTATCTTTGGAGTTCTCCCATGATTTTGCCTTAACCTTCTCCTCATTCCTGTCTCTCTTTTGTTCCCTTGGTAACATCAAACACCGACACAGCTCTCCTGACCTCTGTGCTGTCAGACAATTTAAAAAAAACCTTTCTCAGGCTGTGAAATGCTGGCATGACCGGCATTTGTTCCCCATCCCTAACTGCCCTTGAGAAGGTGGTGGTGAGGTACCTTCTTGAACCACTGCCGTCCATGTGGTGTAAGTACACCCGCACTGCTGTTAGGGAGGGAGTTCCAGGATTTTTACCCAGCCACAGTGAAAGCATGGCGATATAATTCCAAGTCAGGATGGTGTGTGGCTTGGAGTCACAGAGGTCTACAGCATGGAAACAGGCTGTTTGGCTCAACTTGTCCATGCCACCCAGTTTTTACCACTAAGCTAGTTCCAATTGCCCGCATTTGGCCGATATCCCTCTATATGCATTCATAGAATCCTACAGTGCAGAAGGAGGCCATTCGGCCCATTGAGTCTGCACCGACCACAATCCCACCCAGGCCCTATCCCCACAACTCCATGCACTTACCCTAGCTAGTCCCCTTGACACTAAGGGGCAATTTAGCATGGCCAATCCTCCTAACCCTCATATTTTACCCATGTAACTGTCTAAATGCTTTTTAAAAGACAAAATTGTACCTGCCTCTACTGTTGCCTCTGGCAGCTCATTCCAGACATTTACCACCCTCTGTGTGAAAAAATTGCTCCTCTGGATCCTTTTGTATCTCTCCCCTCTCACCTTAAACCTATGCCCTCTAGTTTTAGACTCCCCTACCTTTGGGAGAAGATATTGACTATCGAGCTGATCTATGCCACTCATTGTTTTATAGACCTCTATAAAATCACCCCTAAGCCTCCTACACTGCAGGGAAAAAAGTCCCAGTCTTTCCAGCCTCTCCTTATAACTCAAACCATCAAGTCATAGTAAATCTTTTCTGCACTCTTTTCGGGGAAATTACAGGTGGTGGTTTTCTCATTCATTGTAGATCTTGAACTTCTAGTTGGTAGAGCTTATGAGCTTGGAAGATGCTGTCGAATGAGCGTTGGTGAGTTGCTACAGTGCATCTTGTAGTGGTATACAGTGCTGCCACAATGCTTCAGTGGTGGAAGGTGTAATTATTTAAGGTGAAGAATCTGGTGCTGATCAAGTGGGCTGCTTTGTCCTGGATGGTGTCAAGCTTCTTAAGTGTTATTGGAGCTGCACCCATCCAGGCAAGTGGAGAGTATTCCATTACACAGCTGACTTGTGCTTTGTAGATGGTGGACAGGCTTCATAGAATCATAGAATCCCTACAGTGCAGAAGGAGGCCATTCGGCCCATCGAGTCTGCACCGACCACAATCCCACCCAGGCCCTACCCCCACATATTTTACCCGCTAATCCCTCTAACCTACGCATCTCAGGAGTCTAAGGGGCAATTTTTTTTTTAAACCTGGTCAATCAACCTAACCCGCATATCTTTTGGACTGTGGGAGGAAACCGGAGCACCCGGAGGAAACCCACGCAGACACGAGGAGAATGTGCAAACTCCACACAGACAGTGACCCGAGCCGGGAATCGAACCCGGGACCCAGGAGCTGTGAAGCAGCAGTGCTAACCACTGCGCTACCGTGCCGCCCTCAGGGAGCCCTCTCAGGGAGATGAGTTATTCGTCACAGAATTCTCAGCCTCTGACCTCATGTTCAACTTGGAGCTCTAACCTCTTTCAACTAACCAGTGGGAAAACTGAAATCAATGCCTCTGCTGTAAACTCTGCTCCATCAAAACTGACACTTCAACATTCACTGGCCGCTGTCACAGGCTAACCACATTCACAACCTCATTGGCCTGTTCCATCCTCAGGACAAGCTTCTGAATCCATCTCCTCTCAACCACCAGTAACTTCACTCAAATCTGCTATGTTCTCGGTACATCTGCTGCTGGAGTCCTGCCACAAGACTATCACCACCAGACTTGATTACTCCAACATTCTCACTCATTGATATCCCTTCCTCCACCCTCCACCAAAGTCCAACTTCAATAAAACTTTACTTCTCATTCCCTATCCTGCATCCTCGACTTTTATCTCTGCCCTCACTGACCTCTTCTGTACATTCATTTTTCTTTTGACATTGATTTAAATTGATTTAATAAAATTAATTTAATCTTTGCACTTTCATGCCTGGTTGCCGACACTTTCTCACAATCATCTTTAGAATTGTGAGGTTTTTAAGATAATGTTTTGCGGCCGTGGGCAGGATCTTCCGACCACGTTCATCCCAAGGCCGGAATATCCCGCCCAAGGTCAATGGACCTTTGTATGGTCCATATCCTGCCCGCTACGATTCCTGTGGCAAAATTTCACCCTGTATCTTAGAATTTAGGGTTAACGAAGGGGTCATCTGACCTGTTCTGATGTGTGTCTGACTGTAAGTCTAGGTTGTCTGATTGCTAGAGATCAAAGGAAGACTTAGGTCGTCTTACTGAGAAAAAGTGCAAAGTATTTATGCCTGGAGACAACGGCAGCAAGGTTTACAAGGTGTAATCTCTTGAGTCTCCCACAGTTCCAGAAAGGTGTTGTAGGTATCAGGTTGTAAACAATTGAGGTATAAATTATCCATTGACTTCTAAGTTGAAAGGGAGTTGAAGTCAGGAACAGCTAATCAGCATCTCTACCTGGATGCAAGGTCAATGTATTTCTTGTTGCCATGGGGAAGAGGCCAGAGGAAGCCATTTTTGAGATCAGCCTCCCTACGAATCAATGAACATCACAGTCAGACAACAGTTCTGTGCGGTTAGCAGAGACTAAAGGCTGCTTAACTTTGTGAGTTACCACAGTCAGGTGAAGGAGAGAGATGGCCTCTAGTTGAAGAGATGCATCCTGCAGCCCTCTATTAATTCTGGGAGATTTGTTCTGGCATGGCTGGGGGAAGAAGAATTATTGAGACAGGTTTTACTGCTCATGGTGGATTTAAGAAGATCTGCAAAACTGAGGAAAGTGTCTGGAGACAGATGCTCAAATTTACTACTCAGCAAAACGGGGATGCGGAAACCCATTGGAGCTTGGTATCAGTTGTGGACTGTTTGCTAACAGGATTGAAATTCTGTGGAGAGTGCAATGTGTTCAACAAATAGCAGGGAATGATCCTTTCTATAATTTAAAGTGTAAGCTGTCCACAAAAAGAAAATGATGGGCACCATCTTACCTGCCGTTTACACCACGCTCTAACTGCAGCGAAGTCGGAGAATTTGGCGCCCGGCCAAATCTCCGTTCACTGCGACGGGATGCGAAAATCCTGCCGGCGTGAACGGTAGTAAGATTCTGGCCGATGTCATAGAATCATAGAATCCCCTACTGTGCAAAAGGGGGCCATTCAGCCCATCGAGTCTGCATCGACCACAATCCCACCCAGCCCCTATCCCCACATATTCACACTGCTAGTTCCCCTGACACTCGGGCAATTTAGCGTGGCCAGTCAACCTAATCTGCACATCTTTGGACTGTGGGAGGAAACCGGAGCACCCGGAGGAAACTCTGCACAGACAGTGACCCAAGCCGGGAATCAAACCCAGGTTCCTGGCACTGTGAGACAGCAGTGCTAACTACTGTGCCACCGTGCCGCCCAATGTCTAGGCAATAATGCTTAAAGTCATTTAAAATGTGATACCGTGACATGTCATTCTTTCAGCTATTAACTGGAGGTTCTAATTTCTTCTCAAACGCTATTGGTCTCCACGGAGAGTGTAACAACAATTATCCACAGGTTGAATGGTGGGTACATCAGGTTTGGGATCTTGGGCTTTCGGGCAATACTTCCTCAGTTGGCAGTAACATTCAGGATTAACAATGTAATGGGCCTCATAGTAGGAGGTGCCGTCATGGAATTTTTTTTTGGCTTGATTTCTTATCTGAAGCAACTGAACAACTTACATTTGGCGCTGTTTCAGAGTTGCATTAATGCAGATTTTAATCTCTCCTCCTCTCCATGATGAGATTGCTTCCAAGGTGCCAATGCGTCATAAAAGATCTTCCTCGGGATTCGTTTGTAAGACATTTACACCATGTGACCTGACCATTGCAGTCGTGTCTTCATGATCCATGCTTGGCACGACAGCTTCTTAAAAAATAAATTGGTGCCTGGGATCTTGTCTTGCCATCTGATCTTCATTAGTCATCCCAGCTTGGATGACATTGATTCAGTTTCTTAATGTGCTGCGCATATGTTGTTCAATTTTCACAGGCATCAAGCAGGGCTGTCAGAAGCCTTGTAAATCTGAGCTTGACCTGCCAGCTGATGCCTCACTCGGCTCAGAAAAGTACTCATGAAGTTTGCCAAAAGCTTAGCCGCTTTTGCTGATCCGGTCGATGTAATCAATATAAACCTCTGTAGACAGGGGGCTGGCTGCGTAGGTGAATCTAATTACAACCCGAAGTGTGCGATTACTGATAGTGACGATTGGTAGAGTGTAATCCTTGCCTGGGACGAGCTGGAAGAGTCCTACCACCTTTTCTATGGCTAATCACCATGCACTGTGCAAGTAAGGTGATTTCTGATTGTTTGCCTATCATTCTGGGAGTGGGCCACATGGTCATGGGTTTACAGTTAAGTCCTTTCAGCACTTTTGCTTTAGCTTGTAGTCTTCGAAGATGAAAGCGATTCACATCAGTTCTGGACCTGATCTCCACTCGACTTTCGAGCTTATTGAAAGCCACAAGAAGCAAACAAAGTGCTGAAGAGTGATGGTCAAAGATATTTTGCTGCCTGTCACCTTGGAGCAGATGGAATTGTCCCCATCTTCCATTGCTCAATCCATCGTCAAATTATTTGACCATTTCAATGTATCCTATACTTGGCGAGGATTTTTCTGGCACCTTTCCAACTGAGAGTTTCAATTCCCTCTTGTTACATCTACATTCGTTATCACATCAGTTGTGTTTCTCCACCTGACTGAATCCACATGGATAGATAGAATTTTACAACAAAGCACTGAAGAAGGCAATTGAGTGTAGCTCTAGTAAGGATCCTTCCTGAAATGACAAGATTCCCTGTGATTATCACAGATTAAATCGTATCCCTTCTTCCTGATGAGGTGGACAGGAAGTGCAACTCATAGAATCATAGAATCCGTACAGTGCAGATGGAGGCCATTCGGCCCATCAAGTCTGCACTGACAACAATCCCACCCAGGCTCTGTTCCTGTAACCCCACACATTTACCCTGCTAATCCCCCTGACACTAGGGGCAATTTACCTTGGCCAATCAACCTAACCCACACATCTTTGGACTCCTGGGAGAACGTCTCTGAACACTACAGAGAATAAAATTATTGATTAAGGCGGCTGACCAAATACTCATCGTTCACTAACCTACAATGCCTCATAGTCTTGAAGAGTATTTGAAAATAAGGTATTTTATGAAGAATTAAGAGAAGGTTACAGCACAGAAACAAGCCATTCAACCCAAAGTCAGTGTTACTGCTCCACATGAATGTCCTTCCACCTGTCATCACTCTGTCAACTATTCTTTTCTCCCATATGTTTTGAGCTAGCGTCTCTGAAATGAATCCTTGTTCATCACCCCCACCATTGTCTAGATATGCTTTTTGATGTACATCCAAGTCTTTTTTAAGGAACTTAGGTTTGGTAAATGTAAACAACATAATTAAACAAAAACATTAAAACCTTCTGGTCTAGTGTGTGCTTGGAGTACAGGCACACATTTTCTATTGACATAAGAAATCTGGGAAATGGGCTTTAAAACAAGTCATCCAGTTACCTTAAAGGAAATTCAGTTGTTGTGAGCTGAAGTTCCTGTCCAACAATAGATATTTGGAAATTGACAAAGCAATTGTTCCAAAAAGCGAATAGATGTATATACACTTGCTAATGAGATGCATTTTTGATCCAAAATGTGTAGCCCTCGATGTAAAAACCGTAACTTCTTACTACGTACGCTTCCGAAGAGTTTAAACACAATTACATTAGACACAGGATTCGATGCCTACCCTGCAGGAGATAGAGTCATAGCGGTTTACAGCATGGAAACAGGCCCTTTGGCCCAACTTGTCCATGTTGTCCAGTTTTTACCACTAAGCTGGTCCCAATTGTTCGCATTTGGCCCATATCCCTCTACACGCATCTTACCCATGTAACTGTCTAAATGCTTTTTAAAAGACAAAATTATACCCGCCTCTACTACTGCCTCTGGCAGCACATTCCAAACACTCACCATCTTCTGAGTAAAAACAATTGCCCCTCTGGACTCTTTTGTATCTCTCCCTTCTAGTTTTAGAAGGCATCTTTTACCTTTGGGAAAAGATGTTGACTATCTACCTTAACTATGCCCCTACGACAATGTCTAAGGCATATGGTGGGTCTTGGCGGATCTGATGAGGCTCAGTGAGCTGTGGATATACCCGTTTGCAGCCTCAATCTGGCCTAACGCAATTTCAAATCACAGGCAGTAAGGCCACTCTCCAGTAAGGAGCAGGTGTAGGCCATTCAGCCCCTCGAGCCTGCTCTGTCATTTAATAAGATTATGGCGGATCTGATTGTAACCTTAAATCTGCATCCTGCCGACCACCGATAACCTATCATCCCCTTGCTACCCAACAATCTATCCACCTCTACCTTAAAAAGACTCAAAGACTCCGCTCCCACCGTCTTTTCTGGTAGAGTTCCAAATATTCACGACCTTCTGAGATAAAAATATTTTGCCTCACCTCCGTTTTAATTGGATGTCGCCTTATTTTTAAACAATGATCTCTAATTGTAGGTTCTCCAACAAGAGGAATCACCCTCTCCACATCCAAGCTGCCAACACCCCCAGGATCTTATATGTTTCGATCAAGTCGCCTCTTACTCTTCTAAACTCTGGTTGATACAACCTAGCCTGTCCAACTTTTCCTCATAACACCACACACCCATTCCAGGTTTTAGTCCGGTAAACCTCTCTGAACTGCTTCTTATGTATCCTTCCTTAAATAAGGTGACCACAAATCAGTGGGATCCTCTTTATGATGATTAGATTTCAAATGGCATAATAATGCCTAATGTACCATTTTATTGAGGTCTGAGTGGGAAGCCAGAAGAGAGCCAGCAAAGTTGGGGAATTTCACTAGAGGAATTTCATAGTAACTTCATTGCGCTGTTAACGTAAGTCTTACTTGTGACTAATACATTTTTTTAAAGTAGGCACTTGGTGTGGTATCTTTGCAGGACTGCTACTTACAAACAAAGTTCTAATATCTGACTGAAACTAGTTTATTCCTGTTAGTTTATATACATACATATACAAATGGTCACAAAAGGCTGCTATTTCATTCATCCCTCCTGAATGAAAAAGCTACACAACATTCAAAATTCCATACAACTTATATTATTTTCCAGCTCTGACAACGGGTCATCTAGATTCGAAATGTTGGCTCTTTTCTCTCTCCACAGATGCTGTCAGACCTGCTGAGATTTTCCAGCATTTTTCTGTTTTTGTTATATTATTTTATTATTTTTCATTTATTTACAAATCTAACTTAACCACTGGTTTCCTAATCCCAAGAGGGTATCTTCTTTCTTGACCCAAGCTTTCTGAACTTGACCACCTGGGCTTGAGTCTGAGGAGACTCCAACACGGATTGAGTTTTCCCTTGACCTACAGATTCTCTTCTATTCTATTCTACAGATGAAATGTCCATTTCAGTGTATTTCTGCCTGACACTAACTTGGATCTGAACTACGTTTAGATGCAATTTTGTGTTGGAGTAACCCAACTTTAGAATCATAGAATCTCTATAGCGCAGAAGGCCATTCGGCCCATCGAACCTGCACCAACAAACCACCCAGGCTCTATTCCCGTAACCCCACGTATTTACCCTGATGATCCCTTTGACACGAAGGGGCAATTTAGCTTGGCCAAGCAACCTAACCTGTACATCATTGGACTGTGGGAGGAAACCAGAGCACCCGGAGGAAACCCACACGGACACGGGGAGAACGTGCAAACTCCACACAGACAGTCACCCGTGGTCGGAATTGAACCTAGTTCCCTGATGCTGTGAGGCAGCAGTGCCAACCACTGTGCCACCCTCAATTCATCAGGCCATTCGATTTTCCCTAACTTCCTTTTACTCTGTGAACCTTTGAGAGTAAAACATGATTCTATTTGTAGAAACCTGACCTTTCCAATATCAAACATTTTGACCAAATATGTGTGAGGCCCATAGATTTTAGAAATATAGAAACATAGAAAATTACAGCACAAAACAGGCCCTTCGGTCCCACAAGTTGTGCCGAACATATCCCTACCTTTTAGGCTTATCTATAACCCTCCATCCTATTAAGTCCCATGTACTCATCCAGGAGTCTCTTAAAAGACCCTATTGAGTTTGCCTCCACCACCACTGACGGCAGCCGATTCCACTCGCCCACCACCCTCTGTGTGAAAAACGTCCCCCGAACATTTCCCCTGTACCTACCCCCCAACATCTTAAACCTGTGTCCTCTCGTAGCAGCCATTTCCACCCTGGGAAAAAGCCTCTGAGAGTCCACCCGATCTATGCCTCTCAACATCTTATATACCTCTATTAGGTATATTCATGACTTTTCCCGGGAGTTGCTTCAACCATTTAAGATAATGCTCTTCTACCTTAACCTGGTTCAAGTTCAGACCTCTTTCTCTCATTCTGAGAGGAGGCGATGGCCTAATGGTATTATCGCTAGACTATTAATCCAGAAGCTCAGCTAATGTTTTGGGGACCTGGGTTCGAATCCTGCCATGGTGGAATTTGAATTCCATAAAATATATCTGGAATTAAGAATCTACTGATGACCATGAAACCATTGTTGGAAAAACCCATCTGGTTCACTAATCTCCTTTAGGGAAGGAAATCTGCCATCCTTACCTGGTCTGGCCTACATGTGACTCCAAAACCACAGCAATATGGTTGACTCTCTGGCCTCCAAGGGCAACTGGGGATGGGCAGCAATAAATGCTGTCCAGCCAATGACGCCCATGTCCCACAAATGAATAAATAAACTCCACCCCGATCATGATTCTTTTTCTGCTGGATTGTTTCTCTTCTCCTGACTCCGCTAAATGGAGCTTCAGCAATGAAAACCTTCTTCTAGGCTGTCTTCTGAAGAACAAAGCAGCTGGAATTCTGCTGGTGGCAGTGGGAGGCGTGTTAGAACAAATGAGCGAAAGATTTGCCAGTTTGTGAGCCATTGACGACCGACAACCCTTCCAATTTATATGCAGCATTTTCTTAACAAGAGCAGGCGTAACAACTTGTTCTGTGAGCTCTGCTGCTCCATTTGAAACAGAGTGATACAGTGGAACCCTGCTGTGTCATACCACATTCATGCCCATGAAATTTGAAAACTCTTCTATAGAAAACAGAGGTCCATTGTCGGACACGAATTCCTCTGGGAACTCATAAGAAGCAAAGAAAAACTGCACAAAATATACCGGGTATTGCGAGTTGTTATCCGATTCATTGGAAACACCTCAACCCACCTCGAGTAGCTGTCTATCACAATGAATTGATACCTTACAAATCCTGCAAAGTTTCTGTGCAGCCTCAGCCACGCTCTGGAGGTTCCCATGGTTGCAAAGGTACCAATTTCAGCTTCTCTTCTACAGCTTGACATTCTCTGCACTGTTTCACTGGCCGGAATTTTGCCGCCCCGTCCACCACGGGAATCGGAGCGGGCGAGGGGCGGACAATGGAAAGGTCCGTTGACCTCAGGAGGGATTTTACAGTTTCGGGACAAGCAAGGGCATAAAATCCCGCCCACTGTGTCTTTTACGTCCTTATCCAACCCTGGCCACCAAAGGTAGCTTCTCGCTAGACTCTGTCAAGCTCAAGGGGTGGCAAGATGGCACGGTGGTTAGCACTGCTGCTTCACAGCGTCAGGGACCCAGGTTCAATTCTGGCCTCGGGTCACTGTCTGTGTGGAGTTTGAACATTCTCCTCGTGTCTGCCAGGGTTTCGTATGGATGCTCCGATTTCCTCCCACAGTTCAAAGATGTCCAGTTTAGGTGGATTGGCCGTGCTAAATTGCTCCTTAATATCAGGGGGATTAGCAGGGTAAATATGTGAGGATAGGGTGTGCATTGGATTGTTACAGTAAGAAGTTTAACAACACCAGGTTAAAGTCCAACAGGTTTATTTGGTAGCAAAAGCCACACAAGCTTTCGAAGCTCTAAGCCCCTTCTTCCGGTGAGTGGGAATTCTGTTCACAAACAGAGTTTATAAAGACACAGACTCAATTTACATGAATAATGGTTGGAATGCGAATACTTACAACTAATCAAGTCTTTAAGAAACAAAACAATGGGTGTGGAGAGAGCATCAAGACAGGCTAAAAAGATGTGTATTGTCTCCAGACAAGACAGCCAGTGAAACTCTGCAGGTCCACGCAACTGTGGATTGTTATCAGGGCAGGCTCGATGGGCCAAATGGTCTCTTTCTGCACTGCAGGAATTGTATGATTGATCCTTAAGTGTTGATCATGAAGATTACACAGGAACTGCGATTTGCACCTTTCAGGAATTATCACCGTGTCAGCTGACAGCTCATTCTTATGCATAAAAATTGGCCCGGTTTCTAAATCCAGTATCTGTTTTGGCCACTGGTTTGTGATATAGTCATACAACTTTGCCAATGGAAGATCCTTACAAGTTATGCTATACATGTTAACAGCTGTGATACTAATGGATGGAAAAAATAGAACTTCCCTGTTAAGTGCTTCTCTGATGGGAATGGTAATCTGGATATCAACATTGCAATGATCTTCTGACCACCTTTATTCAATGTCTTACTGATAAACAGACAAAACCAAAGCCCATCTCTGCATTCAGGCTGCAGCTAAAGTGGGTACTGGAGACCTTGGATTCAAAATAGCCGTCAATGGCCTATGATCACTTTCAATCGAGAAACTATGACCATACAAATATTTATGAAATCTTCTTACTCTAAAAATCAAAGGGGTGATCTTGAACCTATGCTCACTGTCTGTGCAAATGCCTGCAGGGGCTCAAGATCCAGCAGTCACAGGTCTCACTGGTGAGATCATGATTTTGGATCTTCCCTGGCCTTCGTCGGCTTCAAGTCCATAACGAGTGTTTTCCTGCTTTACCTGCATTTCAATAAATTTTAATACAAATAACCCACCCCTCGCCGCATATTGACACCGCACTGATGTGACGTCAGTCTGGCATGGTTCATCCAGATGTGAACTTGTCCTGAGGGTTTCCCTGGGGCTGTAAAGGTGAGTATAGCCCCTGGGGGCAATGGACATGTCCAAGCAGTGGCCTGGCAATGCCCCCTGGCACTGCCAGGATGACATCATGCCCATGCCAACTTAAGCAGTAACTTCAAGTATTAAAGTTTATTTATTAGTGTCACAAGTAGGCTTACATTAACACTGCAATGAAGTTATGCTTGTTCGGGTACACTGAGGGAGAATTTAGCAAGGGGGTAGCCATTGTTGCCAAGGGGGCCTCTCCATGGGTCATGGACGGTGTTGGGAGGTTTCCAGAGTTTACGAGGCAGTAGCCTCCTGTGGTGGTGGGGCCCTCTTGATGCGGGGAAAACACTCACGGGGATGAGGAGTGGCCCTTAATTAGTCACTTAAGTGGCTCAGCTGACTATCTGACAGGCAGGCATCCTGTGGTGGCTCCTGTTGCTGACAATATGTCATGGTGGCATAAGACATTGCGCTCTCCTCCAAACCCTCTCTTTACCATTTTGTCAGGCCTCCTGTCTCCGAGCCCCTCTCCAATGGGTTAGGAAAATTCCAGCCCATTGTAGTTTTTAGAGTCTTATTGTAGGCTTATCTTTATATCGCTCCTTTTGTGACCTTAGGACATCACAAAGTGCTTTACAACCCATAAAGAACCTTTGAAGTGGAGTCACGGTTGGAGCAGAAGAAATGTGACGGGCACTTTACCCAGATGAACATCAATGAGATGAATGATTGGATTGGTTTTGTTTGGTACTGGTTGGTTGATAGGTAAATATGGGCCTAGACACTGGGAGAGTTTTGCTGCCCTTCTTTAAATAAGGCCATTGAACCTTTTCCACACACCTCAGTTTAACGATTCATCTGAAGAATACACCTCTGACAGTGCAGCACACCCTCTGTACTGCACTGGAGTGTTTGATTAAATGAGGTACTCAAGAGTCTAGGGTGGGGTTTGAATTTGTGACTGTGAGACTGAAGTGCTTCCGCTGATCCAAGGCTGGCATTTACTTCATTTGTAACTTTAGAAAGACCCACTGAACTGCCTTGACATTTCTCATCTGATTGAAGAAGGACCAAGCCAGTGTGCTGTTCACCAAAAGGAAAATTCTTGGTACATTTGATGTTACTGAGTGCAGCTTCAAATATGCATCCAAATGCACAAAACTTCCCCTTGTCTGATTACAGACCATAGTACAGCCAGCAGTATAACTCTGATTCAACAGTTTATACTACTATGAAACACTTATTATGAAGGTAAGGCACTATAACACTAGTTAGGGTGCTGTTTGTGAATGTGTGTGTGCTATCTGAAAATGGTTTTGACATAATTGGTTTAATCAATCATTTCACCCGCAAAAGCTACTGTTTTTGAAACGTCCTCCATCCCTGACCCACAATGGCAGCAGTGTGTGTACTGTCCGTAAGGTGCAACTGCAGCAACTCCTTCAACAGCACTTTCCAAACTGTGACTTGGACCCATCGCAGAGGCAGGGGAACACCACCACCTGCAGGTTCTCCTGCAAGCCATTCACCATCTTGACTTGGAACTACATCACTGTTCCTCCACTGTCGCTGGGTCAAAATCCTCCCTTCCTAACAGAACTGCGGGTGAACTTGCAGCAGTTCACCACCACCTTCTCAAGGGCAACTATCGATGGGCAATAAATGCTGGCCTGGCCAGCGATTACTACATCCTGTGAACGAATAAATGAAACAGCAAAGACAGCTGAAAAATATGAAAAACATATTTTATTTCAAGTGGTTTTCAGAAGCCTGCCCTTGTAACTTAGGTATGTGGGCTGTAGCACGTGATGCATTAATGCTAATTTTGATTTGATTTGATTTGATTTGATTTATTATTGTCATATGTATTAGCATACAGTGAAAAGTATTGTTGCTTGTGCGCTATACAGACAAAACATACCGTTCATGGAGAGAAGGATACGAGAGAGTGCAGAATGTAGTGTTACAGTCATAGCTAGGGTGTTGAGAAAGATCAACTTAATGTGAGGTAGGTCCATTCAAAAATCTGATGGCAGCAGGGAAGAAGCTGTTTTTGCATTGTTGGTACGTAATCTCAGACTTTTGTATCTTTTTCTCGACGGAAGAAGGTGGAAGAGATTATGCCCGGGGTGTGCGGGGTCCTTGATTATGCTGGCTGCTTTTCCAACACAGCGGGAACTGTAGACAGTGTCAATGGATGGGAGGCTGGTTTGTGTGATGAACTGGGCTTCATTCTTGACCTTTTGTAGCTTCTTGCGGTCTTGGACAGAGCAGGAGCCATACCAAATGGTGATACAACTGGTAAGAATGCTTTCTATGGTGCATCTATAGAAGTTAGTGAAAATTATAGTGGATATGCCAAATATCCTGAGTCTCCTGAGAAAGTAGAGGCATTGGTGGGCTTCCTTAACTATAGCATTGCATGGGGGGACCAGGACAGGTTGTTGGTGATCTGAACACCTACAAACCTGAAGCTCTCAACCATCTCCACTTCGTCTTCATTGATGTAGACAAGGGCAAGTTCTTCACTATGCTCCCTGAAGTCGATGGCAATCTCCTTCATTTAGTTGACATTGAGGGAGAGATTATTGCCGCACCAGTTCACCAGATTCTCTACTTCATTCCTTTACTCTGTCTCATCATTGTTGGAGATTCGACCCACCACGGTGGTGCCATCAGCAAACCAGAAAATCGAGTTGGAGGGGAATTTGGCCACACAGTCATGAGTGTGTATAAGGATATAGTAAGGAGTATAATAGCTAATGATTGTCAAATCAGTTTATCTAACTCTGTAAAATTAGTGGATCTATACCATGAAACAACTTCACCAAGGAGGTTGAGGATATCCACAATACTGTGGTGCATATCGTCATTTTCTTTTTCACTAGGCTGTGAAACTAATATTAGAAAATATATTTGCATATCATAATTTTCATACATGTCTAGAGGTGAAGATTAATAATGATCATGTCAGAATTGAAAAGAACATTTCTGGGAAAGGAAGTGTAGGTCGAACTTCTCAAGTAATTAAATACCACATCAATAACATAATCCACATTTGTGGAATTCTTGTGTAAAATTATCTCAGCAATGAACTCAGGAAAACTGACATAATAACGATGAAATATGTAAAAAAAATTATAAAGTGACAGAGTTTGGCAAAACATTAAAGGGAGTACAGTTAACAAGTTCCGCCTCCTGTCATATTTCTGCCACCTTCCCCTCGATTAGAGAATTCTTTTCAATTTAAGAAATTCTTAAAGAAGAAAACATTGACTTCTTCAAAGGCACAACGTTGTGTTTTGCATTCAAATCGTTTTGAAATGTTACAGCACAGAAGAAGGCCATTTGGCCCATCTTGTCTATGCCAGCCTGAGGATATCCATTGCCCTTTCCAGCCCACCTACCTGGTCCATAGCCCTGTAGCTTACAACACTTAAGGTGCAGATCCAGGTACTTTTTAAAGGAATTTACGGAGTCTGCTTCCACCACACACTCGGGCAGAGAATTCCAGACACCCACTGCCTTCTGTGTGAAGTTCTTCCTCATGTCCCCTCTACACCTTCTGCCACTTATCTTGAATCCATGTCCCTGGTTCTAGAACTCTCCAAGGGAATTGGAATTCATTGGAACTTTGACAACTTGGAAAGTTCCGATAAGTTTTGACATTTTCAATGAATTTTGACAGTTCTTTGATATTTCTTTGATAGTTCTTTGACAGTTCTTTGATAATTTGATAGTTCTGATGACTCGATAAAAGCAAATTACTGCGGAATCTGAAACCAAAAGAGAAAATGCTGGAAAATCTCAGCAGGTCTGGCAGCATCTGTAAGGAGAGAAAAGAGCTGACGCTTCGAGTCCAGATGCTACTGAACTGAATAGTTTGCAAAATGGTTTCATAGAATCATAGAGAATCATAGAATTCCTACAGTGCAGAAAGAGGCCATTCAGCCCATTGAGCCTGCACTGACAGGTTATCCCCATAACCCCTGCCAATCTCCCTGACACTAAGGGACAATTGAGCCTGGCCAATCAACCTGTGGACGGTGGGAGAAAACTAGAGCACCTGGAGGAGACCCACGCAGAAACGGGGAGAACGTGCAGACTCCACTTTGAACCCAGTCCCTGGCACTGTGAGATTGCAGTGCTATCCACTGTTGCATCATGCTGCCCCTAAAATGAGGGCAGTTGAGAGTCAACGACATTGCTGTGACTCTAGAGTCACATGTAGACCAGACCAGGTGAGGATGGCAGATTTCCTTCCCTCAAGGACATTAGTGAACCAAATAGGTTTCCATGATAGTTGACGATGGTTTCATGGTCATCATTAGACTTTTAATTCCAGATTTTTATTGAATTCAAATTTCGCGATCTGCTGTGGTGTTATTTGAACCCAGGTCCCCAGAGCATTACCCTGGTCTGGTGACACTACCACTATGCCACTGCCTCCCTGTGATAGGAGCATTATTATTGTCTGCTGGTTCAGCGTAAGGCCAGTCTGTCATTTTATCCATGGGGGCATCAGGAAAGTTGACTCAGAATGTTTTAATAGTCCTGAGATGCTGCTTGCTTCACTCAACCTGTGAATGCAGACATGGGGAATGTCAATATAAAGTTAATCGGCTTCCCGTCATCGATTCCAGGGATGATATTCGAGGAAATGATGCTGCTTTTGTTTTATATTCTAGGATTGTCATGACCTGCTGATCACCTCGACAGGGCCGTTCATTATTGCGTCAGATTAAAGTTGAATGACAGAAAGCACTGTGGGGTTGATTTGAACCCAGCCCGCCTGGCACAACCTAGCTGACTGACAGTTACAATTCACTGAGGTCCTGCCAGATTTCTGCCATCTGCCCCTATTTGTTTGAAGTAGACGCCAAAAGGCAGATTCCGATCTGTACAGCATCACGCCTGTGGTAACGTTCCAGCAGAGAATCGCAATTAAGCAGGAAATGTCATTCATGGTATTAAAAAAAATCCTTTGTGGGGCCCAGATTGGCAGGAGCATTCGTCTGGATCCCACATGGAAAATTTAGACCTCTCTTAGATAGGTGCTTTGCCTCTTGTTTAGAACAGCACTTAACAGCAAGATCACAGACTTGGCCTCTCAGAGTGCTTCCACCTACTTTATTCAAGAACAAAGAACAGTACAGCACAGGAACAGGCCCTTCGGCCCTCCAAGCCTGCGCTGATCACATTTACCTATCTAAACTAACCACTTATAATCCTCGATTCCCCATTTGTTCAAATGCCTATCAAGATAAGTCTTAAATGTGGCTAATGTAACTGCCTTAAACACCTCACCTGCCCCCACCACCCTCTGTGTAAAAAACTTCCCCCGCACATCTCCACTGAACGTTTACCCCCTTATCTTGAACTTGTGCCCCTTGTAATTGTCCTTTCCTTCACTATTGAGGCCTCAATGTCAAGTGAGAGGGAGAGGGAGGTTTTTTTGAAGCTATATAACGTGCTGGTGAGGCCACACCTGGAGTACTGTGTACAGTTTTGATCTCCTTACTTGAGAAAGGATATACTGGCACTGGAGAGGGGGCAGAGGAGATTCACTAGGTTGATTCCAGAGTTCAGAGGGTTGGCTTATGAGGAGAGACTGAGTAGACTGGGACTATACTCATTGGAATTCAGAAGAATGAGGGGCGATCTTATAGAAACATGTAAGATTATGAAGGGAATAGATAAGATAGAAGCAGGGACATTGTTTGAACTGGCTGGTGAAATTAGAACTGGGGGCATGGCCTCAAAATAAGGGGGAGCAGATTTAGGACTGAGTTGAGGGTTGAGGATCCAAAGGGTTGTGAATCTGTGGAATTTCCTGCCCAGTAAAGCAGTTGAGGCTACCTCATTGAAAGTTTTTAAGGCAAGGATAGATACATTTTTGAACAGTAAAGGAATTCAGGGTTATGGTGAGCGGGTGGGTAAGTGGAGCTGAGTCCACGAAAAGATCAGCCATGATCTTATTGAATGGCAGAGCAGGCTCGAGAGGCCAGATGGCCTACTCCTGCTCCTAGTTCTTATGTTGTAATTCAGAAATATTTCAGTGAACTACTAACACAAAGCTGTGGGATTTGCTCTTTTTTTCCTGTAATGCCCATTTGGAATGTGAATAAAGGAATGTCCACGAACAATGGAGCTAACAATGTGAAACAGATCTGAGCAGGATTTTACGGCCTTGCTCCAGCCAGACCAGAAATTCCTGCCCGAGGTCAATGGACATTTCCGTTGTCCGCCCCTCGCCCGCTCCGATTCCGTGGTTTTTTTTGACAAGTGTTCTTATAAGTTCAAAGTTTAAGTGGAAGGTAGACAGTGAAAGGTAAGCTTGCACAAAAGGTCATTCAGACTTGAAGCGTTGACTCTATTCTCTCTTCCCAGATGCTGTCAGACCTGCTGAGATTTTCCAGCATTTTCTATTTTTGTTAGCAGCAGGTAAGTACCTGGTCAGTTTTACCTAACCACCTGTCCAGTTTATGACAGGCGAGGAGGTTTAAAATAAACCACGCTGTTATTGTCTAGTGTAGATCGCATGGCAGTAAGGGGGCAGAACAAAAAACAAAGAAAATTACAGCACAGGAACAGGCCCTTCAGCCCTCCAAGCCTGCACTGACCAAGCTGCTCGACTGAACTAAAACCCCCTACCCTTCCGGGGACCATATCCCTCCATTCCCATCCTATTCATGTATTTGTCCAGAAGCCCCTTAAAAGTCACTATCGTATCTGCTTCCACTACCTCCCCCGGCAGCGAGTTCCAGACACCCACCACCCTCTGTATAAAAAACTTGCCTCGTGCATCTCCTTTAAACCTTGCCCCTCGCACCTAAAACCTATACCCCCTAGTAATTGACTCTTCCATCCTGGGAAAAAGCTTCTGACTATCTACTCTGTCCATGCCCCTCATTATCTTGTCGACTTCTATCAGGTCATCCTTCAACCTCCATCGTTCCAGTGAGGACAAACCAAGTTTCTCCAACCTTTCTTCATATCTAATGCCGTCCATTCCAGGCAACATCCTGGTAAGTCTTTTCTGTATCCTCTCCAAAGTCTCCACATCCTTCTGGTAGTGTGGCGACCAGAATTGAACACTATATTCCAAGTGCGGCCTAATTAAGGTTCTATAAAGCTGCAACATGACTTGCCAATTTTTAAACTCAATGCCTTGGCCGATGAAGGCAAGCATGCCATATGCCTTCTTGACTACCTTCTCCACCTGTGTTGCCACTTTCAGTGACCTGTGTACCTGTACACCTATCAATACTCTTAAGGGTTCTGCCATTTACTGTATATTTCCCATCTGTATTAGACCTTCCAAAATGCATTACCTCACATTTGTTGGGCATAGTTGGGCACAGTTCCCATGGTCAATCGTCAACAGTGTGTCTGCGTTGGCCAGAATAGGGATGGTATGGGTTCAGGCTAAACTTCAATAAAAGAATTTGTTTGCTTTCTCTGTCAAGTGAATGAGGTGAACAATTGCCTCTTTGGTGCGTTACCAGAGATCCATTAGCGTCAATGGAAAGCTACTAATGGAGACACTGCTTTCTGGAAACTGAGAGACAAGTAGAGGTAAAAATAGAGTGAAGTAATAGACTGCAAAATCAACACATCATCTTCTGTTGTCTGTTCTGACAATATATGAGTGATTTCCAATATCACCACCTGGGTGATTACCTGGCTGAGTCGATCTCCCATCCATTGTAGATTCATCTGATTTCTGACCCAATACTTGCTGCAATTGGGCAGGTGTCCTCTTCATCAGGTTATTACCCAGTTGCTGAAGCTAAAGGCTACCCCCAATGTGTGGTACCCAACCATGAACTGAACAGCCCCCATGTACAACACTTGCAGGGTAAATATAGTGTCAGGATTATTCAAAACCTGGTCCAGGCTACACTTAAACTCGAATATGCAGTGGTTCCTCACTGAATATATGACAAACTCTCACTGATTGTAATTATAGAATTAAAGAAATTGTAGCACAGGAGACCATTTGGCCCATTGTCCTGGTTCTAGCTCTTTAATGGAATCTATCTATTCTAATTCTGTTCTTTTCTCTAACCCCATATTTTTCATTTTCAATTACTATCCAATTTCCTTTGAAATGATCTCGCGGTTGCTGCCTCAATATTCACTTGCTCAAATCCCTCCATGCCTTGCCCCTCCTTACCTCTGCCATCTCCTCGAGACCTGTAATCTTTCAAGAACTCTGCAGTTCTTCCAATTTCAACCTCTTGCCCACCCCAATTCCCTTTGCCCCGTCGTTGGCAGCTCTGCCTTTAGCTGCCCAGGTCACAACGGATTTCCATCCATTTCTCTAACTCTTTCACCTCCTTAAAGATACATCGTAAAATCTTCCTGCCTGACCAAACTATTGGTTACCTGTCCGAACATCTCTCTGTGGCTTGATGCCAAATTTGTGGTATGGTATTGCTCCTGTGAAGTGCCTGGGAGTGTTTCACTATGTTAAGGGTGCTATATAAATGCAAGTTGTTGTTGTGGTGAAGCATGCATGTTCTAATAGCCTCCTGCCTGTAATAATTTCCTCTAACTTCTTCATGCTCCTTTTGTTGATAATTATGGCTTCTTCTCTCTTTTTCACAAATGCGGCTCCTAGTAGTCAGTTTGCAAATTTAGACAAGGGAAGAATAATGAATTCATAGAATCGCTATAGTGCAGAAGGAGGCCATTCAGCCCATCAAGCCTGCACCGACAATAATTCCATCCAGGCCCTATCCCTGTAACACCTACCCTACTAATCCCCCTGACACTAAGGGACAATTTAGCCTGGCCAATCCACCTAACCTGCACATGTTTGAGCTGTGGGAGGAAACTGGAGCATCTGGAGGAATCCCACACAGGCACAGGGAGAACATGCAAATTTCACACAGACAGTCCGAGGCCGGAATTGAACCTGGGTCCTTGACGTTGTGAGGCAGCAGTGCTAACCACTGTGCCACCCCTAAAGGAAGAAGGATCTGATTTTCTTCACACGTGCCTACAGGAAAATATTTACTTTAATACCTGATGGATTATATTAATTCCAGGTGGAGAAAATTCTTTGGCACTCTTTCACTGAGGACTCAAAACTACCCCAATGTCCCAAAGCTTATTTTTCTGTCAGTGCTGAGAAAACATGTTGAAAAGTACACATCTGAGTTATGATGGCCATAAATTTTATTTTATCCGGGGTAACCGTCCTCTTGCTTACACATTGCGACCCCTGCACCCACGGGACTTCTGAGAAAACATGGTTTCAATTAATTATTTGCAGGACTGATCGCACGCCAGGATCATAGCAATCTCCACAGATGTGACATTCCAATACTACAAATTCCTCAGGAAAGCCAACGTGCTGTCAATTAATCCTTTAAGAAGTAGAGAGGTTTCATCTGGAGGATAAACAGTTGGGCCGAATGGCCTGTTTTTCATTGTAACTTAAAGTTTATTTATTAGTGTCACAAGTAGGCTTACATTAACACTGCAATGAAATTACTGTGAAAATCCCCTACTCGCCACACTCAGGTGCCTGTTCGGGTACGCTGAGGGAGAATTGAGTGGACTGGGTGGCACAGTGGCACAATAGTTAGCGCTGCTGCCTCACAGCGCCAGGGATCTGGGTTCAATTCCAGGTTTGGGGTGACTGTCTGTGTGGAGTTTGCACATTCTCCCTTGTGCCTTGCATGGGTTTCCTCCGGGTGCTCTGGTTCCCTCCCACACTCCAAAGATGTGCGGGTTACGTTGATTGGTCATGCTAAACTGCCCATTAGTGTCAGGGTAAATAGGTTATGGGGATAGGGCCTGTGTGGGATTGCGGTTGGTGCAGGCTCAATGGCCGGAATGGCCTCCTTCTGCACGGTAGGGATTTTCTGATTCTATGAATTTAGCATGGCCAATGCACATAACCAGTATGTCTTTTGGACTGTGGGAGGGAGCTTGAGAACCCGGAAGAAACCCACGCTGATGCAGGGAAAACTTGCAGATTCCACACAGTCACCCGAGCCAGGAATTGAACCCAGGTCCCTGGTGCTGAGGAAGCAGCCACCATGCCGCCCAATGTACCTTCCATGTAATTCTGTGTAAAACAGGGTTTTTTTTGGCTCTACTACAAGTGAATAAGAAAGAAAGACTTAGGTTTAGAGAAAGTCTTTGATGATCGAAGGATGTTGCAAAGTTATTTCACAGGCAGTGGACCACCTTTGAAGGGTTGTCACTGTCGTAATGTGGGAAATGCAGCAACCAATTTCTGCACAGCAAGATCCCTCAACCAGCAATGTGATAATGGCCAGCTAATCCCTTCAACATTGGTATACCTATCGGCCAGGACACCATGGCTGGAATGTTACCACCATTCACGTCGGTGGGATTTTCCCATCCCGCTGCAGTGAACGGAGATTTGGCTGGGAACCAAATTCTCCGACCTCACTGCAGCGGAATTGTGGCGTCATCGGTCGGTAAGATCGTGCCACTGATACTAACTCAAAAGCGAAATGTAGCGGATGTTGGAAATCTGAGAGAAAGACAGAAAATGCTGGAAGTAGAATCATGGAATCCCCACAATGCAGAAAGAGGCCATTCAGTCCATCGAGTCTGCACTGACCCTCCAAAAGAGCATCCCACCTAGGCCCACTCCCCTACCCCATCCCTGTAACGCCATGCTTTGATCATGGCCAATCCACCTAACTTGCACATCTTTGATACTCAGCAGATCAGGCAGCATCGTGAAGAGATGACACAGAGCCAACGTTCAGCTTGACAATGCCTTGTCCGAACTGAAACCAGCCAGGAATTGATAATGTTGACCCTGGGCTGTATTTTCCCAACCCTGGATAAGACATGCCACCAGGAAGCTGACTCCTTTCCCTGTGGCAGTGGGTCCCTGGGGTGGCATTTCACCAGTAGCGACCAATTGACTGGTTCTGACTGGAACTGCCATCCAACTGAGGGCAGTTCCAGTCACAATCAGAGGGCAGCAGCTTGGCCACCTTGCCAGTGCCATCAATAACAATGGCTGCCGCTGAGGTTGCAGGAGGAAGGAGAACGTGCCCTCAAAGACAAGGTAAGCTTTTTTCACTACCATCGAGAGACTTGAGCACAGAACCTGGATTGACATTCCAGTGCTCTCCCGCCGGACGTGTTGTTAATCAGATGAAAAGCCAGAGAGTCCTACCAAATAGTTGTCTTTCAACCAGCATCACTAAGAGAGATTATCTGGTCATTATCTCATTGGTGTTTGTGGGGTCTTGCTTTGCAAAAATTGGCGGCTGCATTTCCTATGTCTCCACAGTGACTACACTTCAAAAGTGTTTCATTGGTTGTGAAGCACTTTGGGATGTCCTGAAATCATGAGATGCGCCACATAAACACAAATCTGTATTTTAAAATATTACCAGAATCATAGAATTCCTACAGTGAAGGAGGAGGCCATTCGGCCCATTGAGTCTGCTCCAACTCCCCGACAGAGAAAGGCTGAGGGGCATGAGGTTGTTTTCGTTAGAGAGAAGGTTAAGAGGTGACTTAATAGAGGCATACAAGATGATCAGAGGATTAGATAGGGTGGACAGTGAGAGCCTTTTTCCTCGGATGGTGATGGCTAGCACGAGGGGACATAGCTTTAAATTGAGGGGTGAGAGATATAGGACAGATGTTAGAGGTAGGTTCTTTACTCAGAGAGTAGTAAGGGCGTGGAATGCCCTGCCTGCAGCAGTAGTGGACTCGTCAACATTAAGAGCATTCAAATGGTTATTGGATAAACATATGGATGATATTGGAATAGTGTAGATTAGAGGGGCTTTAGATTGGTTCCACTGGTCGGCGCAACATCGAGGGCCGAAGGGCCTGTACTGCGCTGTAATGTCCTATGTTCTATGTTACCCAGGCCCAACCACTGCCCTATCCTCGCAATGCCACACTTTTACCGTGGCCAATCCACCTAACCTACACATCTCTGGATTGTGGGAGGAAACTGGAGCATCCGGAGGAAACCCACATGGACACGGGGAGAACTTGCAAACTCCGCACAGACAGTGACCCAAGGCCGGAATTGAACTCTGGTGTTGTGAGGCATCTGAGCACAACACCGTGCTGCCCCTGAAAAGGTAGTTAAAGAAGCAGAGTATCGGTAACTATTTTTGAAATCCTTACTCAAAATGTTTATTGCTCAGGTGCTTTCCTTCATTTCTTTCTGTGACTTCACTTTGCGTCTTCCTTGTTGTGCCGTACTGAGCACTTCTCACATGCGTCCTCTCCTCCCAGTCCGACAGAGGCCACAGTGAGTTTTCCATTGATAATATTGTGGTTTAGAGGGAGGAACATGGAGGCAGAGGGGGAATAGGCTGGTCAGGCAGCTGAGGGAGACCGCAGCCCTCACTGGTACCTCAAACCAGAAATTATAGACCAAGAGATCCCCACTTCCATTTGACACAATTGGATTTTGTGTGGAGTCTACTATCAATGTGCTATCTATGCATTAAGCCATATTATTAAACCAGAAAGAGTGCAGAAACGATTTACTAGGATGCTACCGGGACTTGATGGTTTGAGTTACGAGGAGAGGCTGGATAGACTGGAACTTTTTCCCCTGATGCATTGAAGGCTGAGGGGTGATCTTATAGATGTCTATAAAATAATGAGGGGCATAGATAAGGTAGATAGTCAACATCTTTTCCCAGAGATGGGGAGTCTAAATCTAGAGGGCATAGGTTTAAGGTGAGAGGGGAGAGATACAAAAGTGTCCAGAGGGGCAATTTTTTCACACCACAGGGTGGCGAGTGTCTGGAACAAGCTGTCAGAGGTAGTAGTAGAGGCGGGTACAATTCTGTATTTTAAAAAGCGTTTAGACAGTTATATGGGTAAGATGGGTATAGAGGGATATGGGCCAAATGCGGGCAATTGGGAATAGCTTAGTGGTTAAAAATTGGGTGGAATGGACAAGTTGGGCCTGTTTCCAATGTTGTAAACCTCTACAACTCTGTGGCCGGAATTTTACTGGTACGTCCGCCCGAGGCTCGCAAGATCGCGCCCGAGGCCAATGGAGAATGCCGTTCTGCCAGCCTCGCCTGCCCCAAAATCGGGGCGGGTGTGCCGGTAAAATCAGGGCCTATATGCTTGAACAGAGCCTGTAGCCACCTTCACCACAGTGACCACCTAGCCAGTGGCTGTAGAAACTGTGACCCCCCCCCCCCCCCCAGCAGTTTTAAATTGCAAGGTCAGGCCACACTGCCACTGGGGATCACAGTGGCATTAGCCAATCAGTTGTGCACAGATGCCTCAGTTACAGATGTATTGTTTGCCTAAAACAGAGTTGGCTCTAGTCGTGAAACTCTTTGAGATTGATTTTAACTCCCGGGTGAAAACGTGGCAAAGCGAGCGGGAGACAGGCTCGGCTGATATTAACGACCGAACCTCATTGAAAACAGAAGCCACTGGGCAACGATCTGACCAGAATGTTCAGGACTCATCGGGAGGGCGACGCCTGGCTGGTAAAATCGGGCAGCGGGGGGCCTCCGCCTGGGGTCCGATTCCTGCAGAAAGTCTGGGATGGGAATTCCAGTCAAGATCCAGAAGAACCTGCCTACTGCTGCTGGTCCACAACGAAACCCAAAAAAGAGCTGATTATGGACATCAATGCACATGAAAGTTGGCACCCAGGTTGATAGGGTTGTTAAGGCGTACGGTGTATTAGCTTTTATTGGTAGAGGGATTGAGTTTCGGAACCAGGAGGTCATGCTGCAACTGTACAAAACTCTGGTGTGGCCGCACTTGGAGTATTGCGTACAGTTCTGGTCGCCGCATTATAGGAAAGATGTGGAAGTGTTGGAAAGGGTGCAGAGGAGATTTATCAGGATGTTGCCTGGTATGGTGGGAAAATCGTATGAGGGAAGGCTGAGGGACTTGAGGTTGTTTTCGTTAGAGAGAAGAAGGTTAAGAGGTGACTTAATAGAGGCATACAAGATGATCAGAGGATTAGATAGGGTGGATAGTGAGAGCCTTTTTCCTCGGATGGTGATGGCTAACACGAGGGGACATAGCTTTAAACTGAGGGGTGAGAGATATAGGACAGATGTTAGAGGTAGGTTCTTTACTCAGGGAGTAGGAAGGGCATGGAATGCCCTGCCTGCAGCAGTAGTGGACTCGTCAACATTAAGAGCATTCAAATGGTTATTGGATAAACATATGGATGATATTGGAATAGTGTAGATTAGAGGGGCTTTAGATTGGTTTCACTGATCGGCGCCACATCGAGGGCCGAAAGGCCTGTACTGCGCTGTAGTGTTCTATGTTCTATGTTCTATGAACTCAGCTTACAAAGTGAAGGAAGCTAAAGCCATCCCATTCGTACGCTGAAAGTTAAAGGTGAAGAGGGAAATGACTTGGTTACACGTACAGAAACCTGGGAGCCAGAATGGGTCAAGCATTGATTTACAATACATTAGTGAAGCCAAAGTGAGTGAGAGTGTGTGTAGGACAGAGTCCACTAGAGTTCACTGTTTTTGGCCATTGTAACTATCAATTGACACTGGGCAGTACTCATAGAGGGTGTGCAGAATTGGCCATAATGTGACACTAATTGGGCCCACTCAGTCAGAGAGGTCATAAGTTTGGTTGGTGTAGGAAATTGAAATGTTCTGCTGATATAGCAGGAGGTGTTTGAGGTTAAGATTAAGGTTAGGATCATGGGGGCACTGTGATAATGTCACCACCAAATTGCTTTACCCTGTATCTAACCTGACCCGGGAGTGAAAGGTTCTGACACTACATAGAAAGGCATGGAAAACGTTGGAGTGATTAAAGTGGTGAGGGTTAAGCAGCAATTGGTGGAATCATCCATTTTAAACTAATGTTGCAGTAATGATGTTTTGTGAGAATTATTTTCCTCAAGATTGGGGTCAGCAGCAAGGTGTCAAATTAAAATATGTACAATACATTTTCATTAGCAGTCGCTTGCTCTGCTCTTTTAACCTAACCCATATATTATCCTTCAACTGTGTGCAATTATGATATGAATGAATATTGAATAGCCCAACCCATCATGCAAACCAGCCTCCCATCCATTGACTCTAACTACACTTCCCGCTGCCTCGGCAAAACAGCCATCATAATCAAGGACCCCATACTCCCCGGACATTGTCTCTTCCACCTTTTTCCGTCGGGAAAAAGATACAAATGTCTGAGGTCACGTACCAACCGACTCAAGAACAGCTTCTTCCCTGCTGCCGTGAGACTTTTGTATGGACCTACCTCACACTAAGTTGATCTTTCTCTACACCCCTAGCTATGACTGGAACACTACATTCTGCACTCTCTCCTTTCCTTCTCTATGTACGGACGGCTTTGTCTGTATAGCGAGCAAGAAACAATACTTTTCACTGTATACTAATACCTGTGACAATAATAAATCAAATCAAATCAAATCTGGGCCACATCCCTCCCAGATTCCAAGACAATGCTGGATGTGAACTTGGGAGGTTCCTGACAAAGGTTGGGTTATGTGTGCTTGTAACTGATCAAGTGATGGCCCTGTTGGAGCTCTCTCTATTCACACAAAGGTAACTTGATTCACAGGTTCACATCCGTGATGCATCATGACAAATTGCAACATCCTGAAGAGTGAGCTTACCTGGGGCTGAACATTATTTGCACAAGCGAGGGCCTTTGGAGAGATGCCACAGTCCAGATTTAGATCTGTACTCAGACGCTCACATGAGAGTGAGTGACTGACAATTATCCTCCTTGAGGCATCTTGCAAAGCTCCAGGCATATTGCAATGACGACATTAATGTTCTCAGTGGCACTCCTGCCTCTTGAAGGCTGCCACAGGCAGTGAATTGTTGGTGGTGTAATTAAAAGATCTGCACCATGTCTACTTGCTTCAGATTGAGCACTGCTGGAGTTCTGATCCCATTACAAAGTGGCCACATGCTCCATAGGCTGCCTCGCCTTCCAAAGATGAGGCCATCGTAAAACAAGATAGTGACTTCTCATTCTGAGATTTTACGGATGCACCATAGAAAGCTTCCGAGTTGTATCACAGCTTGGATTGGCTCCTGTTCCATCCAAGACCGCAAAGAACTACAAAGGATCGTGAAGGAAGCCTAGTCCAGCCTCCCATCATTGACTCTGTTTACACTTCCCACTGCCTCGGAAAAGCAGCCAGCATAATGAAGGATCCCACACACCCCAGACATTCTCTCTTCCACCTTCTTCCGTCGGGAAAAAGATGCAAGGTCTGAGGATGCGTACCAACTGACTCAAGAACAGCTTTTTTTCTGCTGCCATCAGACTTTTGAATGGAGCTACCTTATATTAAGTTAATCTTTGTCTATACCCTAGCTATGACTGTAACAGTACATTTTGCACCCTCTCCTTTCCTTCTCTACGAACGGTATGCGTTGTCTGTATAGCGCGCAAGAAACAATACTTTTCACTGTGTACCAATACATGTGACAATAATAAATCAAATCAAAATCAAAATGTCCTTCATTGAGATTTTGAGAATTGCAAAGAATGTGTTAATATCTACCCTGTATCGAAGAGACAGGTGAAGTGGACTTTTAGGAGCTAGTCTTCATTGCCCAAGATCTTTGTCACTATAAGGGTCTCATGAACACATCTGCCACATCTTGCCCATGCAATGGTTTCTTCATGTGGGACAGCATCGTTCTCGCCCTCTTCAATGTCATTTTTTTGGCATCTTCCTCTTCGGAGGAGAAGTGTAACTCCTCCATCTCTCCACATGACAACTTGTTCCCCCTTTAGAGTGCCAGGGATCCAGGTTCGATTCCTGGCTTGGGTCACTGTCTGTTCATGTTCTCCCTGCGTCTGCACAGGTTTCCACTGAGTGCTGCAGTTTCCTCCCATGGTTGAAAGACGTGCTGGTTAGGTGTATTGGCCATGGTAAACTCTCCCTCAGTGTACCTGAACAGGCGCCGGAGTGTGGTGGTTAGGGGACTTTCACAGTAACTTCATTGCAGTGTTAATGTAAGCCTACTTGTGACACTAATAAATAAAATTTAAAACTTTTAGGTTGCGTAGGTTGTGGCAAATCACCCAAAGTGTTGGACGTGCTGGTGCCTTCGGAGATTGGAAATCTGGGTGAAAGCCTTTTCACGAACATTGCCCCGGAGAAACCTCTGGTGTCCCATTCCAAAGGACAAGGTAGTCCAGGCTTGGGTTTACAGCCTCCTGTCAATATCAAAATTAGGTAACCTTTCCTGAATTTTACGAGGGTCACTGACAGGTGGATCCCAACGCGAACACAAGTATTCACAGTCCGTGGCTGATTAGGTTAGGTTGATTGGCCATGCTTAATTGCCCCTTTGTGTCCCGCGATGTGTATGTTGGATGGATTAGCAGGGTAAATATGTGGGGTTTCGGGGACAGAGCCTGGGTGGGATTGTGGTCGGTACAGACTCGATGGGCCGAATGACCTCCTTCTGCGCTGTAGGGTTTCTATGATTCTATGATGAGATTGAATGGTAGCAATAAGCATTTAAGGCACTTTGCCCTGGCTTTCACCAAAGCGTGGCAATTGGGATGAAAGGGCTGAGGAGACAAGAATCTGGGATAACTATAGGCAAGAAAAAATGTTGGAAATTACAAATGGAAAAGCTCTGCTGGTATGCAACCATCAAAAACTCAGAGAGAAAATATCGCAGGCTCTCACAAGAATCCTTTAATCCTACTTACCTATAGAAATTGTGGTGGAGAACTGGAAGGTTAGAATCTCTATTCAAGAAGGGTAAAAGAGATAAGCCAGGTAACTTTAAACTAGTCAGCTTAACATTCGCAATTTAGGATAAGGTTAACAAAGGCATTTTTTTGTGGGTGGGGGTTGCTTGAAATGCTTTTGGTGCACGTTTTAACCTTTCCAAATGCTTTCTGAAACGTGTTTTGTCAAAACCCAGTGGCTAGCAATGAGGCTGGAAACTGATTCTGTAGAGGTGAGGAGCATTGCAGCACCTGAATTCCTTGCCCAGTGAAGTGCAGGTACGACTCAGTGAGGTGGCTTTCCTGTTTTCCAATGATACGTGAATTTAAACTAAGCCCATGACAGCAGTTTTGGATTAATTTTGGACTAGTAAGTGGAAATTGCCTTTCAATGCTTTTTCCATGGCTTTTATTCTCTCCAGAGCTTTAAAAAGGCTCAGTCATATTCTGACATTTTTACACTGCTTCAGTGTATTCTTCAGATTAAGATCTTTTTTTCATTCATTTATGGAATGCGGGCGTCACTGGCCAGGCCAGAGTTTTTTGCCCATCTCTAATTGGCCCTTGAGAAGGTGGTGGTGAGCCGCTGAAGTCCATGTGGTGTAAGCACACCCACAGTGCTGTTAGGGAGGGGATTCCAGGCTTTTGACCCAGCGACAATGAAGAAACGGCGATATGTTTCCAAGTCAAGGTGGTGTGTGACTTGGAGGGAAAATTGCAGGGGGTGGTGTACCTATCCGTCAGCTGCCATTGTCCTTCCGGATGGAAGTAGATGTGGGTTTGGAAGGTGCTGTCTAAGGAGCCTTCGGGACAGTGCATCTTGTAGATGGTAAACGCTGCAGCTACTGCACATTTCGGTGGTGGAGAAAGTGAATATTTGTGGATGTGGTGCCAATCAAGCAGGCTGCTTTGTCCTGAGGGTGTCAAACTTCTTGAGTGTTGTTGGAGTTGCACTCGTCCAGGCAAGTAGAGTGTATCACAACACCCCTGACTTGTGCCTTTTCAATGGTGGACAGGCTTTGGAGACTCAGAAGGTGAGTTACTCGCCGCAGTATTCCTAGCCTCTGACCTGCTGTTATAGCTTTTATAGTCACAGTATTTGTATGGTTAGTCCAGTACAGTTTCTGGTCAATGGTTACCCCCAGGATGTTGATAGTGGGGTTTCAGCGATGATAATGCCATTGAATTTCAAGGAATGATGGTTAGATTCTCTCTTGTTGGAGATGATCATTGCCTGGCGTTTGTGTGGCGCAAATGTTACTTACCACTTGTCAGCCCAAGCCTGGATATTGTCCAGATCTTGTTGCATTTGAACATGGATTTGCAGCATGCCGCTATGCAGAGGGACCCCTGGGGTGTCCTTGTGCAAGAATCACAAGGAGTTGGTTTGCAGGTGCAGCAGGTAATTAAGAAGGCAAATGGAATTTTGTCCTTCATTGCTAGAGGGATGGAGTTTAAAAACAGCGAGGTTATGTTGCAGCTGTATAAGGTGCTGGTGAGGCCACACCTGGAGTACTGTGTGCAGTTTTGGTCTCCTTACTTGAGAAAGGATATACTGGCACTGGAGGGGTGCAGAGGAGATTCACTAGGTTGATTCCGGAGTTGAGAGGGTTGGCTTATGAGGAGAGACTGAGTAGACTGGGGCTATACTCATTGGAATTCAGAAGAATGAGGGGAGATCTTATAGAAACATATAAAATTATGAAGGGAATAGATAAGATAGAAGCAGGGAAGTTGTTTCCACTAGCGGGTGAAACGAGAACTACGGGGCATGGCCTCAAAAATAAGGGGGAGCAGACTTAGGACTGAGTTGAGGAGGAACTTCTTCACACAAAGGGTTGTGAATCTGTGATGTGGAATTCCCTGCCCAGTGAAGCAGTTGAGGCTACCTGATTGAATGTTTTTAAGGCAAGGATAGATACATTTTTGAACAGTAAAGGAATTAAGGGCTATGGTGAGTGGGCGGGTAAGTGGAGCTGAGTCCACGAAAAGATCAGCCATGATTTATTGAATGGCGGAGCAGGCTCGAGGGGCCAGATGGCCTACTCCTGCTCCTAGTTCTTATGTTCTTATGTTTTTATAGACTGTTTCAGTATCTGAGGAGTTGTGAATGGTGCTGAACATTGTGCAATCATCAGTGAACATTTCCACTTCTGACCTTATGACGGAGGGAAGGTCTTTGATGAAACAGCTGAAGATGGTTGGCCTAGGACACTACCCTAAGGGACTCCTGCAGTGATGTCCTGGAGCTGAGATGATTGACCTTCAACAACCACATTCATCTTCCTAGGGATTCTATGGTTCTATGATTGTCAGAAAAACCCACCTGGTTCACCAATGTCCTTTAGGGAAGGAAATTTGTTGGCCTTACCCAGTCAGGCCTACATGTGACTCCAGAGCCACAGCAATGTGGTTGACTCTCAATTGCCTTTTGAAATGACTTTGCATGCCACTCAGTTCAAGGGAAACTAGGAATGGGGAATAAATGTTTGCCAGCCAGCGACTCCCATGTCCCACGAATGAATAAAGGCGGCGGATATTGCATTCTCTTATATTTTCTGGGTATAAGAAGGCATGATTCGCAATGTTTTACCACAAATAATTTAAAAACTAAAGAAAAGGTTCCTTAATAATTGGTGTTGGGTTCTTAATAATATCTACTTCTATGAGAGGCAGTTAGAGAAGCCTACATATTTTCATATGTTCCCAATTCAACCGTCTGCTTTACATTACCAAGATGTAAAATTCAATCACAATTAAAGATGAACTCATTACACGTAATTGTATCTGGACGGAGTCATTTGATGATGCAGCAGGACTGCTGCACAAGGACAATGCCATATGGAATCTAAATTATTCTGGTAAGTTCAGGTTGGAAAAGCATGGAAATTGAACTGAAATGAGGACAGAGAGGGAGCGTTTATATCATCCTGAAAGTAATTTCCTGGGTCATAAGCTCACTTTGAATAGGGGAAACATTGAAATTCATCCTCGCTGGTTGCTCTATTCAAGTGATTCTTTTGAATAATTTAGGACTCAGCAAAAAAAAAAACAGCAAGCTTTATCAGCCTGTGAGAAATCCAGCGAATCGGTAGTGTTGCACAGTGCGGAGAGTTAACATCGGTACCGCGAGAGTAATGATAAAAGTCATGTTACAGTTTTGAAATGTGCTACATATAAATCCATGCTTTTTTAAATACTTAAGAAGCACGTTAAAACATTTCCTGCAAGGTTGCGGATGGAAGTTTATCACGGATCTTTAACAGGAATTGTGCTTTGACAAACACGAGCAATTTTGTTATTTGGAATCCTGAAAACATCCTGTGCTGGTTTGTGTTTCCTTTCGCCCTTACTCGTATGCAGAGGAGGAATGGTGGCACAGTGGTTAGCACTGCTGCCTCACAGCGCCAGGGATCCAGGTTCAATCCCTGTCTTGGGTCATTGTCTGTGCGGAGTTTGCACGTTCTCCCTGTGTCTGCGTGGGTTTCCTCTGGGTGTTCTGGTTTCCTCCCACAGTCCAAAGATGTGTGGGTTTAGGTTGAATGGCCATGCTAAATTGACCCTTAGTGTCAGGGGGATTAGCTAGAGTGAATGCATGGGGTTATGGGGATAGGGCCTGGGTGGGATTGTGGTCGGTGCAGACTCAATGGGCCGAATGGCCTCTTCCTGTGCTGTAGGATTCTATGTTATAAGGACTGACAGTGCTTTTTCACACCAGCCACACTGCACTGATATATTTCTACGTGGCAGTTTATCCTTGGCAGGTTCCCTTCAGCAGGTTTGCAGGTTAGCTGTCAGTGTAAATTTTAAGGTCGGCCTTGTGGCCTTTTGTTGACTGAGTCTTGGATTGATTGTCTCAATGTCAATATAAATGATTGAGGCTCTGGAAGGCATCGTGGAGAGGGGATTCTCCTATCACTGCCTGGATTGGATTCGAACCCAGATTTCAGCTGCAGAAGGACAGTGGTACTGTGCGACCAATTGCCTGCTACCCGGGTAAACACTAAGGTCAAATATGACCTAGAGCTTAATTGGTCTAATATGGCAATGACAGTGGAAACAGCTGAGGAAACAAGAAAGGTTGCAGTGACAGAGCACTATCTGTTTTGACGCAAGCTTTTTGCAAATTTTCAATCATTCTGGATGTCTGTATACATAAGTATCTGCACCATTATTTATTATGCTTCTCGAATTCACCTAGTAAATCAACATTATTGACCTTACAATGCATGAAATGGTCGCCTTTATTAATTGGAATGCCTTCAGAATTTATTGACTTTAATTCGATATTCTCCCCAGGATTCCACGAAGATAGCGAATTTGGATTAAAGAAACACAGCATTTGTTCTCAGAGGCTCGGTGGCTAAACTTCCAAATCATGGCATTGTATCTGGTAACACCTGACACTGTTGTTGCATTCTCATTATCATCTCTCACCTTAATGATCCCACAAGAGCAGAATTCTTCTGTTGCACATCTAATATGCTTTTGTTCAAGAGACAGGCAAATTGTCTGTTCGGTAACTGGCAGCACTGAGAACATTAAAGGACATTAAAATATATTTTTCTCCTGTAATAACTCATTGTTAATTTACATTATTTAAAAACACAATGCTCTTTTTGCCTTTAAAGCGTACATTTGGTTCCTCTTCTATGCTTGCATTTAATTATTTTCCAACGATTGCCTTTCCAAAGACTCAAATTATTTTGTTTACATGAGCATGTGGAGTGGGGGGGTGGGGGGTTGGGGGGGGTGGGGGGGGGTAGGGGGCGAAATTGGCCACATGTTTATTTTTATTCATTCATGGGACATGGGCATCTCTGGCTGGACAGCATTTAGAATCATAGAACCCTACAGTGCAGAAAGAGGCCATTCGGCCCATCAAGTCTGCACCAACCACAATCCCACCCAGGCCTTATCCACATATACCTACATATTTACCCACTAACCCCTCTAACCTACGCATCCCGGGACACTAAGGGGCAATTTAGAATGGCCAATCAACCTAGCCCGCACATCTTTGGACTGTGGGAGGAAACCGGAGCACCCGGAGGAAACCCACGCAGACACAGGGAGAATGTGCAAACTCCACACAGACAGTGACCCGAGCCGGGATTCGAACCCAGGCTCCTGGAGCTGTGAAGCAGCAGTGCTAATGATGCGCGACAATAAGCACATGGAACCAAGGCTTCGGTATTGAAGGCTTTAATAGAGTAACAATGGAACTACTAACACGAATACACCAGTTCAGACTGAAGGGGTCCTGCCGGAGCAGGGGGTCTTATACCTCGCCACCGGAGGCGGGACCCCACTGGAATGTGCCATGATAACTCTTATAACAGGTAAACACCCTAACCCAACAACATTGTACAACCCCCACAGTAACAACACCCTAGCCCAACAGTAACATAGTAACAACCCCCAGTGGTGAACCAACGATGGTTCACCACATTCACCCCTCCTTTAAGAACAAAAGGTGGCGGGGTGCACGAAAAACAGGTCATATAAACAGACAAATCACAGGATTCACAAGTCCAGACGGTCTGGAGGACCGCACCGACGCTGCGATCTCCTCAACACCGGTTGCGAAACCGGAGCAGGTGCTTGTGGTGGCGCTCTTTCCAAAGCAACGTCTGGCTGTCCCCTCAAGGACTCCCGGGCCGGCCGGCCCTGGTGAGGCGATGGTGCAGGGGATCCTGGAACGTTTGGTGGTAGTGGTGGTGGTGATGATGGTGGCGCCGATCTCCGAGTCTCAGGCAAGCTGTACATGGGAGTAAAAGTGTTATGCACTGGTCCCGGTGCTGACCGCGCCACGTCTGGGGAAGTAATGAGGAGTAGTGGATTCGTGACTGGGGGAATAGGAGCGACAGGAGTTGCTACGTCCCCTGCGGGCGCCAGGTCTCTAATGGAGACAGTGTCCTCTCGCCCGTCAGGATATGCCACATAGGCATACTGAGGGTTGGCGTGGAGGAGTTGGACTGGTTCGACCAAGGGGTCGGACTTGCGAGCCCTCACATGTCGCCGCAGAAGGACGGGTCCTGGGTACGTCAACCAGGCTGGTAATGAGGTTCCCGAGGACGACTTCCGAGGGAATGAGAACATCCTCTCGTGGGGAGTAGCATTGGTTGCCGTACACAGGAGGGAGCGGATAGAATGGAGCGCATTTGGAAGGACCTCCTGCCAACGGGAGACTGGAAGGCCCCTGGATTTCAGTGCCAGTAGGACAGCCTTCCAGACTGTAGCATTCTCCCTTTCCACCTGTCCGTTACCCCTAGGGTTGTAGCTCGTGGTTCTACTAGAGGCAATCCCGAATGAGAGCAGGAATTGCCTCAAGTCGTTGCTCATGAACGACGAGCCCCTGTCGCTATGAATGTCATGATGTGGAGATGCCGGCGTTGGACTGGGGTAAACACAGTAAGAAGTTTAACAACACCAGGTTAAAGTCCAACAGGTTTATTTGGTAGCAAAAGCCACACAAGCTTTCGAGGCTCTGAGCCCCTTCTTCAGGGGCTCAGAGCCTCGAAAGCTTGTGTGGCTTTTGCTACCAAATAAACCTGTTGGACTTTAACCTGGTGTTGTTAAACTTCTTGCTATGAATGTAGCAGGGGTACCCGAACAGGGTAAAAAGTTCACTGAAAACCTTGATGACGGTGGCAGTCGACGTGTCCGCACAGGGGACAACAAACGGAAACCGGGAATACTCGTCTATTATGTTGAGGAAATAGACATTCCGGTCCGTTGAGGGAAGGGGGCCCTTAAAATCCACACTCAGCCTCTCAAAAGGGTGAGTGGCCTTGACCAATTGTGCCCGGTCTGGTCGATAAAAGTGTGGTTTGCATTCTGCGCAAATCCGACAGCTTCTAGTCACTGACCTGACATCCTCCACCGAGTAAGGCAGGTTGCGGGCTTTGACGAAGTGGTAGAGTCTGGTGACTCCAGGATGACACAGATCATTGTGGAGAGCCTTCAAGCGGTCCTCCTGCATGATGGCGCATGTTCCGCGCGAGAGGGCATCCGAGGGCTCATTGAGCTTCCCTGGACGATACATAATATCGTAATTATAGGTGGAGAGCTCAATTCTCCACCGCAAGATCTTATCGTTCTTGATCTTGCCCCTCTGCGTGTTACTGAACATAAACGCCACGGATCGTTGATCCGTGATCAGGGTGAACCGCTTCCCTGCCAGGTAATGGCGCCAGTGTCTGACTGCCTCCACAATGGCCTGAGCCTCCTTCTCCACCGCTGAGTGCCGAATTTCTGGGCCTTGAAGGGTGCGGGAAAAGAACGCGACGGGCCTGCCTGCCTGGTTTAGTGTGGCGGCTAGGGCGAAGTCAGATGCATCACTCTCCACCTGGAAAGGAATGGATTCATCCACCGCGTGCATCGTGGCTTTCGAGATGTCGCTCTTCAAAACCTTGAAGGCCAATTGGGCCTCCGGCGTAAGTGGGAAGGTCGTGGACTTAATGAGCGGACGAGCTTTGTCCGCGTAGTTGGGGACCCACTGTGCATAATACGAAAAAAACCCGAGGCATCTCCTCAGTGCTTTCGTGCTAGCGGGCAAGGGAAGTTCAGTGAGGGGGCGCATACGGTCTGGATCAGGGCCAATGACCCCGTTTTCCACCACGTATCCGAGGATGGCTGACCTACGCGTACGGAATACGCACTTCTCCCTGTTATAGGTCAGATTCAGGCGAGATGCAGTGCGCAGAAAGTGTTGGAGATTCGTGTCGTGGTCCTGCTGGTCATGGCCGCAGATGGTGACGTTATCCAGGTACGGGAAGGTAGCCCGCAACCCGTTCTGGTCCACCATTCGGTCCATAGCACGCTGGAAGACCGAGACCCCATTGGTGACACCAAATGGAACCCTGAGGAATTGGTATAGACGACCATCCGCCTCAAAAGCCGTATATTGTCGGTCCTCTGGGCGGATGGGGAGTTGATGGTAGGCGGACTTAAGCTCTATGGTAGAAAACACTCGGTACTGCGCAATCTGATTGACCATATCAGAAATGCGCGGGAGAGGATACGCATCCAGCTGCGTATAACGATTAATGGTCTGACTATAGTCGATGACCATCCGAGGTTTGTTCCCGCTTTTGACTACCACGACCTGCGCTCTCCACGGACTAGCACTGGCCTGTATGATCCCTTCCTTGAGGAGCCGCTGAACCTCAGATCTAATAAAGATCCGGTCCTCAGCGCTGTAACGCCTACTTTTAGTAGCGATGGGCTTGCAGCCAGGTACCAGATTTTTAAAAAGGGATGGTGTAGTGATTTTCAGGGTGGATAGATTGCATGCGGGGCGCTTTGGGCAATTTGGAGGCTGCGGCTGATTCCCTACTGCCAGTGAAGGGAGTGGCCCACCGTACTGTAGGATCACACTCTTCATGTGGACCATAAAGTTTAGTCCGAGGAGAATTGGCGCGCAAAGGTGAGGTAACACAAGGAGCCTGTATTGCTCATAAATTGTGCCCTGTACCTCAAGAGTTACCCTACATCGTCCTTGGATCGGTACAGACCGGGACCGTGATGCCATGGAAATTGTCTGTTTGGCAGGGAGAACCCGGAGTCCACACCTTTTAGCAGTTTCAGGGTGTATGAAACTTTCGGTGCTTCCACTGTCAAACAGACAATTCACAGTTCTGCCACTAACCTTTACATCCATCATAGAATGTTCCAGTCTGTAGTGCCTGGTCTGATCCAGGGAGATCGACGCCACCGTTGGCCCCTGGGCGTCACTGCATGCTGCCGATGTGGATGCTGAGGACCCCTGCTGGTCGCTCCTAGTCGTCGTGGACCATGATGGCCGCCCCCATGAATCGCACGTGGGCGCCAAGCGCAGCGACTCCTGGTGGTCTTCCTCCTCCTCTGTCAGCCACGATGGCGCCGTCCTCGGATCGCACGTGGTCGGACCTCGTGGGTACTGCGACGCCGAAAGAGATTGTCTCCGTTCTGGAGGGTTACAAGCTGCACTGCCGTTTTTAGGTTTGGACCTGCAGACTTTGCCGTAGTGGCCTTTTTTACCACACTGGCTGCAGATTGCCGTTCTTGCCGGACACTGTTGCCGTGGATGCTTGGCCCCTCCACAAAAATAGCATCGCTGGCCACCTGGAGCTGCCGCCGTCGTCGAATCGATCTGGGAGCGCGGGTTAGCGGGGCGAGGAGGGAGCTGAGCTTGCTCCAACCACGTTGACTGCACGTGGTCCTCGGGGTACAGCGCCAAGCTCTTCGACGCCGCCTCCAACCTCACGGCCATCTCCATTGCCTGGGTCAAGTTGAGTTTCCCCTTTTCCAGCAATTTAAGCCTGATGTACGAGGACCCTACCCCTGCTACGAACGCGTCTCGGGCGAGGTCGTACATATACTGTTCGGCTGATACGTCCTTACAATCGCAACCCCTGGCAAGCTGCAGGAGCTCATTGGCATAGTCCTCCATGGTTTCGCCCGACTGCCGACGTCGTGTAGCGAGGAGGTAACGAGCATGTATCTCGTTGGGTGGCATAGTGTATCTTTTTTTTAGGAGCTCGACGGCACCCAGGTAAGTGGGAGCTGCACGAATGGCTAGGTAAATCGTGTCGCTTACCCTTGCGTGGAGGACCTGGAGTTTATCACTGTCTGTAGTGATAGCTACCGAGGCTGCCAGGTAGTCCTCAAAGCACTTCCACCAATGGTCGAATGTGTTAGCTGCACCGACCGCACGTGGGTCCAGTGTCAGACGATTCGGTTTTAGAATCTGTTCCATACTCTCTGTTTTTTTTTTTCTTCTTGTTGTACAGCTGTGAGTTTTCTGTTTACTCTATTAAATTGATGCGCGACAATAAGCACATGGAACCAAGGCTTCGGTATTGAAGGCTTCAATAGAGTAACAATGGAACTACTAACACGAATACACCAGTTCAGACTGAAGGGGTCCTGCCGGAGCAGGGGGTCTTATACCTCGCCACCGGAGGCGGGACCCCACTGGAATGTGCCATGATAACTCTTATAACAGGTAAACACCCTAACCCAACAACATTGTACAACCCCCACAGTAACAACACCCTAGCCCAACAGTAACATAGTAACAACCCCCAGTGGTGAACCAACGATGGTTCACCACAGCTAACCACTGTGCTACCGTGCCGCCCCTTATTGCCCATCCCTAATTGCTTGGGATCAGTTGAGAGTCAACCACATTGCTGTGGCTCTGGAGTCACATGTAGGCCAGACCAGGAAAGGACGGCAGATTTCCTTCCCTAAAGGGACATTAGGGAACCAGATGAATTTTTCCAATGGTTTCATGAACATCAGTAGATTCTTAATTCCAGATTTCAATTTTTATTGAATTCAAATTCCACCATCTGCCGTGGCAGGATTCAAACCCGGGTCCCCCGAACATTAGCTGAGTTCCTGGATTAATAGTCTAGGCCATCCTAATGGACACATGCACACACTCTATGACTGTGTGAGGTAACTGATGACAGATCTAGCCAAATTGGAAATCCATAGTTTATATTTTGCAAATCTGAATATCGTGTGGAAATGTCACTTGATACTCAACTAAAAGTCGACATTTTGAGCCCAAATATTTGGTAAAAAGTAGGGGGTCAATGTATACACAGGTAATATTTTCAAGCGGTTGAAATACGTGCATTCTTGGACATGACAACGCACTTCTGGACTTTTGCTTTACCATTGTTTCGTACCAGGGCCAACAGAGCATGTGCGACCCACTCGCCGCCATTTTGGGAATCATCTGTTGCACTCTCTGAGACTCTCTCCTGCTCACAGCTCATTTTGTTCACTTTCTTCCCCTCACCGCCCCTCTCCCGAGGCTTTGCTCATAGCGAGGGTTTAAGAAGGAAGGAGTCGTGCAGGTGGGGGTTGGAAGTGGGAGACAGTTTTGGAATCATAGAATCCCTAAGTGCAGAAGAAGGCCATTTGGCCCATCGAGTCTGCACTGACCATAATCCCACCCAGGCCCTATTCCCGCAACCCCACATATTTACCCAGTTAATCCCCCTGACACTAGGGTCAATTTAGCATGGCCAATCAACCTAACCTGCACATCTTTGGACTGTGGGAGGAACCCAGGACACTGGGAGGAAACCCACGCAGACATAGGAAGAATGTGCAAACTCCACGCAGACAGTGACCCGAGACCGGAATTGAACCTAGGTCCGTGACACTGTGAGGCAGTAGTGCCGTCTGTGCCGTCCCTGGGTGGCCTGTGGGGAGGGCAGCAACAGGGAGAGTTGCCGAGTGAGAGAGAGAGAGAGCCTGCAGAGAGGCAGTGGGCAGGCGGGAAGCAGAGTTAGGATTTATTGGCCAAAGGTTGGAGGTTGACTTGTACATGAAATACATGGAAAATTAAGGAATTTTGCCGGAAGATTTTTACATGAGATTGACTATTATTTGAGTATATACGGCAATTACACTCCAGAATCTGAGCTCTTTTTGTGTTAGATAAACATGGTGTTATTTGTGTTAAAGTATTTACACTGTGTGAATGCAATCTGTTTATTGAGTGTATACATAAAATAGCTCACAAAACTGAGGTAATATGTTAAGTGAGCCACTTGTGAAAAAACAGCAGTTTCAGAAAAGGGATGTGATGTAATTACTACTTCACAGCAAACCTGTGGCTTTAAGCATCCAATAAGATTTTATACAATATTAAAATTGTTTATTAGCAACCCCAACCCTCATCAGTTCTAAAGCTGCATCCATAAATAGGGCTGATGGTGTGGAGATGCTGGCATTGGACTGAGATGGGCACAGTAAGAAGTCTCACAACACCAGGTTAAAGTCCAACAGGTTTATTTGGTATCACAAGCTTTCGGACCGCTGCTCCTTCATCAGGATATTATGGGCTGGAAATGCAATGTCATGCCTCAGAAGGGTTGATTTTAACCCATCGGTTCTATGGAGCAGATGTTTCCAGAAATGATAAAAGCAAATTAACTCAGATGCTGGAATCTGGAATCCAAAACCAAAAGAAAAAATGCTGGAAAATCTCAGCAGGTCTGGGCAGCATCTGGAAGGAGAGAAAAGAGCTGACGTTTCGAGTCCAGATGACCCTTTGTCAAAGCTTGTTTAAAGGAGGCACGGTGGCACAGTGGTTAGCACTGCTGCCTCACAGCACCAGGGATCCGGTTTCGATTCCCGGCTTGGGTCACTGCCTGTGTGGAGTCTGCATATTCTCCCGGTGTCTGAGTGGGTTTCCTCCGGGTGCTCCGGTTTCATCCCACAGTCCGAAAGACGTGCTGGTTAGGCACATTGACCATGCTAAATTCTCCCTCAGTGTACCCGAACAGGCGCCGGAGCGTAGTGATTGCGGAATTTTCAAAGTAACTTCATTGCAATGTTAATGTAAGCCTACTTGTAACACTAATAAATAAATAAAATCTTTTGGTTCTCAGAAATGATCCTGGGCTATTCATGACCGCTCCTCTCCCACTCCACCATGGCCTTGTGGTTGTGCAAGGCACCCTTCCCATTCAAAATTGTGGACCCAATCTCAAAACTACCAGTTAAGCTGAGTGCCATTGTGTCCGCGAGCTCTTATCCTCTCACTGCAGATGGGAGGATTGTGGTGAACCATAGATGGTTACCACTATGGGTACTTGTACATATGTTACTCTTGTTACTGTTGGGGTTAGGGTGTTCCACCTGTTGGTATTGTTCTGTGGTACACTCTGGTTGGCTCCGCCTACCCATAGGAGTATAAAGGTCACTGCACTGCCTAGTGACCCTTTAGTCTGGGATTGTATTGTTAAGCAGTATGCTCCATTCTTGTTGCTAATAAAAGCCTTTATTTCCTGGGTACGATCCAGCCTCCCGAGTGAATTAATCGCGCATCAAGGATCTTTGGCTGGTTGGATTGTTTTCAGTTTTCAGATAGTGCCATCTTCTCTTTGGGTGCCTGATAAATCTTTAGTCAACTTTTGCCACTTATCATTGGTGCTAATCTTGCTTCTTCACTTTGCATGGAGTAAGACTTGGAAGAATAGCAACAAGAAAAGCATCCTAGAATCATAGAATCCTTGTAGTACAGAAGGAGGCCATTCAAGCCAATCGATCTGCACCGACTCTCTGATACAGCATCTCAACCAGACCCTATCCCCATAACCCCATGTATTTACCCCCCCAACCTGTACATCTTGGAACATTAAGGAGCAATTTAGCGTGGCCAATCCATTAATCTGCACATCTTTGGACTGTGGGAGGAAACCGGAGCACCCGAGGAAACCCACGCAGACACGGGGGAGAACGTGCAAACTCCACACAGACAATCACCCAAGGCCAGAATCGAACCCGGGTCCCTGGCGCTGCGAGGCAGCAGTGCTAACCATTGTGCCACTGTGCCGTCCTCATCAATTGGCACTGCCCAACACCATTGTTTTGACAACAGGTGAGGATGGCTACCACCAGGAGACCATCCCCAATGCAGAGTCTGCAACAACAAGTGCTTTCATTTGTCTGGCACCTTCGAAATAGTAGAACTCTTGGACTTAACTGGGGAGCAGTGCAGAAGGAATCCCCAGTTCTCTGGGCAATCTCTGCAAAGTTCCAGCAACAGGACATGGTGCCTGCTGGGTCTAAGATGCCAAAGTCCCCAGACAGCAATAAAGAACGTCAGTCACATTTGCCAATCTGCAGTTCATGTTAAACGGGTGTCCAACACTCTGTTTTCCAAAGGTGAATGGTAAACTAACCCCATTCTCCTCGACAGTCACCAGGACAGAGTTTGTGACCTTGGAGCAATGGCTCTAGTGGATTTTCACAGTTACCTCACTGCAGTATTAATGTAAGACTACTTGTGACTAATAAATAAACTAAACTAAACTAAACTAAACTGTTTTCCCTTCACGGGAATGGAGTGATTAACCGTCCACATGCAACCATCAGGTCACTGAACACAAGCCAGGGACATTTGTAAATAGAAAAAATACAACTCTAACCACATAGTGCCCAATGGCTAGTGTCCAATCAGATTAACAACAGCACGCAATTCTATACAAGTTCCTCACAGAGCTGTTACAATGCTTTTATGATGAGGCACTTGACTATCTTCCAACTATTTTAACCAGGGGAGGATTTGAATATTTTATACCTTGAATCAATGCCAAGTTGACACTAGTTCCTCTGTGTGTAACAGGTTTTCTTCACAGTGCTTTACAATGCCTACTCCATGCTCTGGCTTCCAGACCATTCTACCATTTGAATCCACATCCAGGCTTAACCAATCAATCACTGCGAGCATCAATAATAAACAAACTCACATGATCAAAGCCAGAACAATTGAACACTACAGGAGGAACATGAAGGATCTTTGACCTGAAAGTTAACTCTCTTGCTGTCACTGTCCCTCTCCGCAAATCTCTCTCTCCAACATGGTGGCACAGTGGTTAGAACACCTGCTTCACAGCGCCAGGGACCCGGGTTCTATTCTGGCCTCGAGTCACTGTCTGTGCGGAGTCTGCACATTCTCCCAGTGTCTGCGTGGGTTTCCTCCCATAGTCTAAAGATGTGCGGATTAGGCACATTAGGCTCATAGAGGTTTACAGTATGGAAAAAGGCCCTTCGGTGTGGGTTAGGTGGATTGGCCATTCTAACTTGCCCCTGAGTGTCAAGGGGTTTAGCAGGGTAAATAAATGGGATCATGGGGTAGGATCTGGGTGGGGTTTGTTGTCAGTGCAGGCTTGATGGGTTGAATAGCCTCTTTCTGCACTGTAGGGATTCTATGAGATGCTGCCAGATCTGCTGAGCATTTTCTGTTTTTATTTCAGATTTCCAGCAGCTGAATTATTTTGCGATTGTACGAGTGGATGGTTGTTGGGTAGCAAGAGTTGCCACCTGTGGCACTGGCTATTGGCGCCTCCAGATACCCTGACCATGCTCAAGGAGCACAGATACAATCGAAGAATCATAGAATCCCTACAGTGCAGAAGGAGGCCATTCAGCCCATCGAGCCTGCACCAACCACAATCCCACCCAGGCCCTCTTCTCATAACCCTGCACATCCCCTGACACTGTGGTCAATTTAACACGGCCAATCAACCTAATCCGCACATCTTTGGACTGTGGGAGAAAACTGGAGCACCCGGAGGAAACCCACACAGATACGGGAAGAACGTGCAAACTCCACACAAACAGTGACCCAAGCCGGGACTCGAACCTGGGTCCCTGGAGCTGTGGGGCAGCAGCGCTAACCACTGTGCCAATCGAAGCCAGGAATTTAGAGAGTGCAAGATAGGAATGCCCAACTAAGAGGTGCAAACGTCTGAACTAGTTCAAAAGCTTCCTGAACATTGCACAACATTGCACAGTAAGGAGGTTTTGCATTGGAGGAGGCAGAGCAGCAGATGCTATCATCGGATTGGAAAGAACTGGGGGAAATAAAGGAATCAGCAAAGGAAGGAGCCAGAGATCTCAGTGATCAGCAGTGTTCAGTGATTCTACTGAATGCTTCATACACCTACCCTCCGGCAGAGCTTCCTGCCTAACAATCCTAACCAGCACCAAATACCCTTCACACATCAGCCCTCTGTTCACAAACTACAATGGATCCTGGCCAATCTTTGCCACAAATTTTAATTTTTTTTGTCACAATGTTCAATCCTTCCATCCTTCACTCTCTCTATCTCTGTAACCGCCACCAGCCCTACGACCCTCTCCATTCCTCCTTCTCTGGCTTCCTTTCCCCGCACCCTTTGCCCCACCATCGATGGCTGTCATTTGGATTCTAAACTCTGAAATTTGCTCCATAAAACTCTGCCCCTCTTCACCTGTCCTCATTTAAAGGTCCTCCGTAATACCTAGCACCACCTGATAATTCTTCCTTTGTCGTGGTGTCAGATTTTGTCCAGTTAAACTCCTGCAAAGTGCCTTGGGGCTTCTCCCCTTGTTGAAGGTGTTATTCAGTGATTTGCTGACATGATTCCATTCACAATAATCTGCTAACGGAAAGGTAGAAAGCAATTCAGTGAAAGAAAGTAAAGTGCTGGAAATGTAAAATAAACTCAGAAAATGTTATAAGCTTGTAACGCATGATTGCATGATTATAATCATGTAATCAGCATTTGAAAGAGAAGGACATTAATACTAAATTAATCTTTCTTGTGAAATCCTTCATCCAAACCATAGCATCTCTGGACAAAGAATGCTAAATATATTTCAAAGTGTGTTTACGGACAGTGTAATTATTTATGGTGCTGGTTAAATATAACTCTTCATTATTGCTCATGTGAGGGACCTGCTATATGAAGCAGATTAAAACCTTCGTTAGGCCGCATTTGGAGTGTTGCGTGCAGTTCTGGTCACCGCTCTACCAGAAGCACGTGGAAGCTTTGGAGAGAATGCAAAGAAGGTTCACCAGGATGTTCCCTGGTCTTCAGGGTGTTCACAATGAGGAGAGGTTGAATAAACTCGGATTGTTTTCACTGGAAAAACGGAGGCTGAGGGGAGACCTGATAGAGGTCTACAAAATTATGAGAGGCATAGGCAGGGTGGTGGAGAGTCAGAGGCTTTTTCCCAGGGTGGAAGTGTCAATTACAAGGGGGGCACAGGTTCAAGGTGAGAGGAGGAAAATATAAGGGAGATGTGTGGGGGAGGTTTTTCACGCAGGGAGTGGTGGGTGCCTGGAATGCGCTGCCAGAGGAGGTGGTGGAAGCAGGCACATGAGCAACATTTAAGAGGCATCTGGTTGGGTACATGAATAGGGAGGGAATAGAGGGATACAGACCGAGCAAGGGTAGAAGGTCTTTATTTAGTTCAGTTAGGGCATCATGATCGGCACGGGCTTGGAGGGCCGAAGGGCCTGTTCCTGTGCTGTACTTTTCTTAGTGCTTTGAAGGATGTTTCGCAGGAAAGCCGTGTTTTGTATGGTACTGCCATTGCAGAGCCACTTAGTGAAATACATGTTCAAAGTCGTCTAATGAGGTTAAGCAGTGTTAAGGTGAGAGGTTAGGGAATTATGATGAGGCTTTGATTGATTTGGCCAGCATAAGTTTTTCAAAATGGTTGCATTTCACAGACATGAAAAAAAATGGAATACAATGAGCTAAAATTCTGAAAAGGATCTCTAATTAAATGTTCTAAAAGCTCCTCAGCCTCAGGATGTACACATTTACTTTGACCTACTGTCATGTTGGTCATATACATTTCCTGTTCACAATTAGGAAACTGATGTTTGATCTAAGCAGCATTTGAATTGAAATACATATTTTGTGCAATTGATCTGAAGCTTTCTAAAGTGGTTAATTAAAATATCAAACAAAAGTTCACATGGGATCGTGCAGCTGTCAGGCATTATATTTGATGAATGAGATGGAAAGCTGTAATAGGATTATTACTATTTCAGCTGTTGCTTTAATCTAAACAGCGTGTCCAATGCCAACTAGATTTTTAGCCCATTCATGCCCTTACATTTTTCAAATAAATTGAATCTCAAGAATAATATTCCTAGCATTGCCTGAGATGAGATTGAACACTCCATTCTTAAAGTTACAAAGCCAATGCGCAGAGTGGACCGGGTATATCCGAATCCATGTCCTTGCTTGCTCCAAAAAAACAATTCAAATTGAATTGGGTGGCACGATGGCACAGTGGTTAGCACTGCTGCCTCACAGTGCCAGGGACCTGGGTACAATTCCAGCCTCGGGTAACTGTTTGTGTGGAGTCTGCACCCATGTCTGCGTGGGTTTCCTCCGGGTGCTCCAGTTTCCTCCTACTGTCCAAAGATGTGGGCCGCTAGCAAACAACGTGCCACCTCCCGCCAGTGGGAAACACGCGGCTGGGAGGCCGGAGAATCTCGCCCGTGCAGGTTAGGTGGATTGACCATGCCAAATTGACCCTTAGTGTCCAAAGATGTGTAGGTTAGGAGGATTAGTGAGTAAATATGTGGGGTGACGGGGATAGGACCTGTGTGGGATGCTCTGTTGGAGGGTCGGTGCAGGCTTGATGGGCCGAATGGCCTCTTTTTGCAATGTAGGGATTCTATGGTTTTATGATTCTATGAATCCAATCCATGGTCCCCACAAGAGAGCACACAAGATCCGAGCTGACAAGGGAAGACATTGTACCCCCATTTTGGGCTTGATATGATGCTTGATCTTAGCCCAAAGGCCGAAAAGTGCACTCTAATGCTTCACAGCTGAAACATCAACCGATCCCTCTCCAGATGCTGATGGCTCTGTTGCTTATTTCCAGCATTGTGCTATTTCTATTCTATCAATCCTGTTCTGTTTTAAACCACATTCACTCAATATATGAGGGAATATTTAAACTCGAATTTAAAAGGCATAGCTTGAATAAAAATCACACTGATGTGACAAGCAAAATTGCTTTTTCAAATTTCTCACATTCTTATTGATTTTGTGATGTGCTCTGACTGATTGGAGAGAATTGAATCTCTTTCATTTGCATATATTAATGTATATCTGAGAAAGGACACAAAGACACAGACCTCCAAGAACTGATTGAATGTGAAGGAAATCATAGAGTGACTGTGCCATCAGGAAGGAAAGCAAGAGGTCAGCATATAAAGAGTATATCAACAGGAGTTCCTTTGTACCAATAAATTGTATTGCAGAAATCTTAGAATCATAGAGTCCCTTCAGTGCAGAAGGAAAACATTTGGCCCATCGAGCCTGCATCAACAACAATTCCACCCTATCCCCATGTATTTAACCTGCTAATCCCCCTGACACGAAAGGGCAATTTAGCATAGTCAATCAACCTACCCCACACGTCTTTGGAGTGTGGAAGGAAACCGGAGCACCCAGAGGGAACCCATGCAGACACGGGGAGAACATGCAAACTCCACACAGACAGTGACTCAAGCTGGGTAATCGAACCCGGGTCCCTGGCGCTGTGAGGCAACAGTGCTAACCATAAATGTTACTAGAGAACCGACTGCTATACAGTGTATTCACAGCACAGAAACAGGCCATTTGGCGAACAGGTCTATGCCAGATTTTATGCTCCACATGATCCTCCTCCCATTTCTTTTCATCCAAACTCAACAAGGTACCTCCATATCCATTCTCCTTCATGTTCATCTTCCCTTCAAATTTAACTATGCTGTTCAATTCAAAGTTTGATGAAGTTATATACTTGATGTGTTAGGAACATGGGAATAGGAACAGTAGGCCATTCTGCCCCATCATTCTATTAGACCATGACTGATCTGCATTATTAAGAAATCCTTGGATGTGCACTCAGCAACTCACACGGCTATGGACAAAGGGCTGGTATATGCGATTAAGCTGGATGGCTGGTCATCAGTCAACATGGACACAATGGGCTGAAAGCTTTCCTTCTCTGCTGTAAATTTCCATGATTCTATCATTTAACTCCAATGATCTACCATTGTTCCACATCCAAGTTGGCACAATGGGTTGTGTGTTCCATCTATTTTCTGAGGCAGTTAGGACTAATTGGCTTCCTCCGTCCACCTAAACATAAGAGAAACCAAATGTCAGACTAAGAACTGGGATCCTCAAGCGTAAAGGCTCGGAGGCATCTGAGAAGTAACAGACAAATTTCACAGACAAATTTTATGTAGTCCACATCACACTTTTTTTCCAATAATTTATGTTGTATCTTTAAAATCTACATTTGTCTGGATTCATCAAAAGGGTCAGGTAGTCAACCTGTTCCTTGGTCAATGTCCTCTCTGAAAAGCACCTAGCAGTCATGAGGGACAGCTCAGGTAGATATCCCTGAAAGATCCTTTCTCTCCTCATATTCTCTCCTCTTCCTTTCCATCACAGGCAGTGTAGTATTCACGTGACATTAGAATACAACTGGGCAAAATTCGGGGAGATTTTAACTTTTGAGGATCCAAACATCAGAAGCAGCTGAGTGAAGAGGGCACAGTCATTCACTTAAATAGAACTGGCAAGTTGCAGGCGCTGAATGGGTGAACCAATGCAGCTCACTGTATTCAGGCTGGCACAATAATGGGTCTCTGGGCTGATGACAAGGCGTATCTTGGTTGAGTGGGGAGGAGGAGAGCCTAGATTGGCAGCAGCCCAAGTTAGTTGTGGGACCAAAAGAAGCCCTGTTGTTCTCGCAAAAATAATTATATCCATATCTTTTTGGAGCCCCTCACTGCGCTATCAGTCAGAGAGTGCACGCCACGCACCCTGCCAACTTCTGTCTGATATGTTTCACCAGGTTCCAACTTATTTATTATCAGGGCTACTATGTGAAACAGGCAAATGCTTCAGAAATGGCCGTTACGTCACCATTGTAAATTAATTGCGTGCCTCCATTTTGAAACTGCTACCACTTTGATAATGCCACCATGTCCAAGTTAAAGTAAGCTCCTTAAACCTGAGGGGGGTGGCACGGTGGCACAGTGGTTAGCACTGCTGCCTCACAGCACTAGGGACCCATGTTCAATTCCGGCCTCGGGTCACGGTCTATGTGGAGTTTGCACATTCTCCCCATGTCAGCGTGGGTTTCCTCCAGGTAATCCGGTTTCCTCCCACAGTCCAAAAATGTGCAGGTTAGGCTGATTGGCCATGCTAAATTAACCCCTGTGTCGGGGGATTAGCACCGTAATTATGAGGGGTTACGGGAATAGGGCATGGGTGGAATTGTGGTCAGTGCAGACTCAATGGGCTGAATGGCCTCCTTCTGCACTGTAGGGATTGATTTGATTTGATTTGATTTATTATTGTCACATGTATTAACATGCAGTGAAAAGTATTGTTTCTTGCGCGTTATACAGACAATGCATACCATTCAAAGAGAAGGAAACAAGAGAGTGCAGAATGTAGTGTTACAGTCATAGCTAGGGTGTAGAGAAAGATCAGCTTAATGCAAGGTAAGTCCATTCAAAAGTCCAACAGCAGCAGAGAAGAAGCTGTTCTTGAGTTGGTTGGTATGTAACCTCAGACTTTTGTATCTTTTTCCCAACGGAAGAAGGTGGAAGAGAGAATGTCCGGGGTGCGCTGGGTCCTTAATTATGCTGGCTGCTTTGCCGAGGCAGCGGGAAGTGTAGACAGAGTCAATGGATGGGAGGCTGGTTTGCGTGATGGATTGGGCTACATTCACGACCTTTTGTTGTTCCTTGCAGTCTTGGGCAGAGGAGGAGCCATACCAAGCTTTTCTGTTCCAAGGAGAGTTTAACATTTACACTTGCCACTTCAGGCAATGGATGTTAATGTGGATATCAGGACCATAATGTTGAAACCAAATGGGAGTCCTGAATCCACAGCCGCGATTCTCCCAAGGCACTGAATTGGTGGGAAATCTGTTCTGGAATCCTACTGTTTTGTCAGTTCAGCTTCTCACTCAAATCTCTGCACTCTGTGCACTGTAGCGATCCCAATTGTGAATCTCATTAAAAACCCAGGGGGGTGGGGCCTATTCGCACCGGAGTCTGACAGTTCTGGAATTCTGCGCATGTGCAGTGGCGCCGATCTGTCAGACTCCCCGTTTGCTGCCCAGCTCGATCGCTGCCCAGTCCGGGATCCCCGCAGTGCTGCCCCTCCAGCCCCCCCACGGCCCGAACGCGGCCCCCATAGCAATCCCGGGCCAGCCCTGACCCTCCCCTTCCTGGAGCGCCCCGATGCACAGCCCATCCCCCCCCCAGCAGTGGTGATCCCCCCACCCCCCTCACCCCGGCAGACCCCCTCCCCCTTCTGCCCCCCCGGGGGTCACACCATCCTCCCGGCAGGCAGGCCCCCCCAGCAGAACAGCCCCCCCCCACCCCTAGCCCATCCCAATCGCTGCCCTCCCTCCATCCCAGACCGATCCTGTCTGCAGAGTGGCAGGGGAACCCCCACTCCCACTGATGACCCCTAGGCCCAGTCCACGAAAGGCCCCGCCCCCTTGGCACTGCCCAATACCTGATGGGCAGTGCCAAGGAGCCCCCCGGGCATGGGTACTTTGCTCCTTCGGCAGTGCCAGGGGACACAGGCTGGCACTGCCAGGGTGCCCATGCCTGGGGTACCACTCCCTGCCGCCCAACCCCCTGGGGCCCAATTGCTCCCCCTTCATTCTGGCAGGGTCTCCCGCTCATTCCCTGAATGCGGGGAGCTAATGTAAACCTCGCCAGAATGAAGTATTCATGGCGGGGTGAGAGATTCAATCGGGACTGGTAAGTTCCCGACAATGAAATGTAAAAGACATTTAAAACATATTAAAAAGATTGAAATTACTTACCTGCCTTCCCACCGGTTTCCAGCGTGGTCTGGCCTGTGACTGTTCTCCAACTCTGGAAGATGCGCACGCATTCCCGGTATGTGCACAAATCCCGGAACAAAGCTGGCGACGCACATCTCCCACCGTGACCCACCAGAAAAGTTGCGGGTCAGGATGGGAGAATCGCAGCCCATATTTGCCAGAAGCATGGCTTCCGGCACAATCTTCCCAGACACGGCCTCCTAATTGACTGCCTGTGGGTTTGTTGTCCTGTGATAGATGGTGAGTGGGTTCCTGGCGCTGCCAGTCCAACCAGAGAGCTGACAATCTGGAGCTTTGGCAGCTCCACCAAGGGGTTACTGAGCCAGGTCAGTGATTGTGACGGGGGTTGGGGTGGGTGGGTGGGTGGAGAGCTATGAGGCACTCAGGATTCTTCAGTAAGTGCTGCCCAAACGCAGAATCAGATTTAACAGCTGTAATTTGGTTTTGAGCTTTGCAAGTGCTGGCTGATCTGCACTCTGTCTGTTATGAACAACCAGAGGAACAGGTTGTTTGAATCGATTGGCCAATTGTTAGGGAATAAATTCTACGTAGCTGGCATTGCAGTGCCACTGAAATTTATACATGATGTTGCTCAGTTGTATGGTAGGCTTTTTACGCTGATGGCAGCATTGTTTACTTGGAAAACATCATTCGTGTAGCCACTGCATAGTAGCAGCTGAAACAATTTGTTTAACATGTTGTTCAAATTTCTGAGATGTCTTTCCAGGATCACTTGAGGTAGACTGGGCACTTTCCACGTGTGAATGTCTTTGGGCCATTTGCGATGCTGCCTAGGTCATTGGTATCGATGTGGACAACAACTGCTAACTATTCAGCCTCCCCCTTCTAAGCATTCTGCAGGTGTTACCGTGATATCCTTGACTTGGGCAGTAGGGAGGCAGCACACCATCCTGGCTTCATATTTGTAACTGTGAAAACGCTTGTCTGTTCCTCTATGATTATTGCTCTTCCAGTCATCTATGAGCCCCCTGTGCAGCTGAGCCAACTGTGGTGTCACGGACCTGGATCTGGCTGCACTCCCAAAATGAGCCATCATTCAGAACAGAATACTAGTTGGAAAGTGAGATACACTCATGGGGCTCCTGCACCGCCTGCCTGTTTCTTCTTGGCTGACTGATTCTCACCCATTCCCTCTCTGCCTATATACTCTTAAGTCATGGGGTGACATGTTCTCCATGAAGCTCTCAACCTCAGGGATGTCTCTCAGTGACACCAGCTGCTGTTCAAGTTCCAAAACCTGGAACTCAAGCTGCCGCAACTGTCAACACTTTCTGCCCGTATGGTTCTGCAGGCTATGGGGAGTGTACTGGAATTCCCACATAGTACAGGATGTGCACTTGAGAGGTTGAAGCTGCCCTGCCATTGCTCTATTTATTAGAAATAAATCTTGCTACTGCTAACAAACTTTACTACTACTAACAAATCTTACTGTGTGAAATAAAGAGAAAGAAATACCACTTCCCTTCTGTCAATATCGCTTAAATATGGGAAAACTGAATGCTTTCCTTAAAACAAAAAATTTTAATTTGCCTACTGCTTGGACTAACCCCCTAACATTGGAGAATTGAAACACGGCAGTCAGTAAACTCATAGCCTTTCTGTGATGTCGCAATTTGATTCTTTTGGATTCTTGTAGATAAATTAGTGTTGCCTAATTTTTATTGATTAACACATTATGCCGATGGCAGCAAGGCTCGAAATGGTACCAGGCATTGGTGTACCTGTATTTAACTTGCTTTGGAAAGTTTTTGTTAACTCTGTAAATGTTTACTAGAACGTTGCTATCATTGAATGCTTGTTATAAAAGTTTCTTAGTTTGGCAAACTTTTTTTCCCTTGCCTTCATGTTAGCTTTCTGTACCTTTTATATGTATATTTTTTCTTGCTCATTAAAAACCTTGACGTGTGCCTGATGCCTTCATAATCTCTGATTTGAGGAGGGTCTGTGTTTAGTCTTCCATGAAATGAAAAACTGCAGCCAGAGCTTTGTGGTCTGCGCTATCCATATAGTTTGCAAAATGTTATGCGGATTATGTTTGAGTTTTTTTTTGTGTGAATGTCTTTTGTCATTGTGACTCCGAGACTTGTCTTTTCAAAGATGTTAATATTGTCTATTCGAACCAGGATTATTTTAAACTGTCCATCACAGCAAAAGTTAGCTTTGAAGTGTTCCTTAACCTTCAACTTATAATTGGCCTGATTATCTTCTTGTATGCTTCGCTGGTTCCAGACATTCTTCCCGCTTATGTACTTACAGTTAATGAACTTGGTTGTATCTGTGCTCAGAATAAGTACAAATAAACTGGCCTCATTTTCAGTTATTCCATTAAATCCAAATGAACCATTTTGGGGATAGAAATTGGTATGCACTAGCGTTGTTTTCAGACCTAAAACAGCAAGAGGTATAACAATTTAGCGCCCATTTTGCATAGATATTAGTCCCACTGATACATAACTAGGGTGCAATTTTTAGATATTTTGGCTGGAACTTTGAACATGTTAGTGAGGGAACTAGCGCCTGTTGAAGGATTCTTTTTTTTACAATACCTGTGGAGATTTGAGGATAATGCATATTCCACCAACACCCAAGTGGTATCATCGCCTCACCCACCACCCAGAAACTCTCATCACCGATCATCAGATGAACGGGTAATCACAGGCAGCATCGTATATTATTCATTAAAATAGCACATCTACTAATAGACAGGAGAATAGATTCTTGCACATCAGGCCTACGAGTGAGAGGTTACACTTCGTTGTCAGCATAAACCTACCAGAAGGACGTGGAGGCTTTGGAGAGAGTACAGAAAAGATTTACCAGGATGTTGCCTGGTATTGAGGGTATTAGCTATGAGGAAAGATTGAATAAACTGGGATTGTTCTCCCTGGAAAGACAGAGATTGAGGGTCAACCTGATCGAAGTTTATCAAATTAATGGGGCATAGATAAAGTGGACAGTTGGAAGCTTTTTCCCAGGGCAGAAATGACAATTACAAGAGGGCACAAGTTCAAGGTAAGGGGGGAAAGGTTCAGTAGAGATGTGCCGGGAAGTTTTTTTTACACAGAAGGTGGTGGGGGCCTGAAATGCACTGCCAAGTGAGGTGGTTGAGGCAGATACGTTCGTGACATTTAAGACTTATCTGGATAGACACATGAACAAACGGGGAATAGAGGGATATAAACGGTTGGCCTAGATAGAACAACGTGATCGGTGCAGGCTTGGAGGACCGAAGGGCCTATTCCTGTGCTGTACTGTTCTTTGTTCTTTGTCTTTTGTTTGTTGAACATTACCTTACATTAAAAATGGGGGCATAGCTAACAAGAAGGACAATAACGAAATCTGGCATTGAGAGTGCATATTCTTAGAATAGATCAATAAAGCAATTTACAAAATACACGTAAATCAATCACCCGTGTCTCTAATTAATAAGGCAGAGTCCATACAGTTGACGATAGTCATCAGTACAATATGAAGTCAGTCTTGAAGGCCCATCTTCTCAACCTTGCCCCTTGCCTGAGGTGAGGTGATCCTCAGGTTAAATCACCACCAGTCACTGCCTATAGTCATCTGGGACTACGGTGACTTCACCCTTCATGAAGATAGCACTATTAACAATACACAATGACGTACGTACATCCTTAACAAGGCCCATACAGCTGAGGTCCAATACCATTGGGATTAAACATCAGTCAAGTTTATGCTTTCTGTGTTGTGCAATGTCAAATTATAGAAGAACCCTCCGATCAACGTGGTAGCAAAGATGAGGGAGGAACCATCAAAGTGACATGAACCTTTTCATTTGTTTCATCATAGCCCTCGATGCAGTTCAAAAACTTAAGAATGAACAAAAGGATAGGGATGAAACCTTTCCCTGGTGTCTCTGAATTTAAACAAGCATGACAAAAGTATGAGATATTTGCACGTATTGGCAAAATGCACCATAAAGTGGTGGGAAAATAATACATATATATTGCATTTGGGAATGACCAAAGGGAGTTTCACTTCAGGGTGAGGGGAATCCCAGCCTGTTCCTATGTATCTCATTGTACCAGATACAGAGCAAGATGCACAGAGTCCAGGACAGGTAGCTTACTATTCCATATAGTGGCACGGTGGCAGAGTGGTTAGCACTGCTGCCTCACAGCACCAGGGACCGAGTTCAATTCCAGCCTTGGGTCACTGTCTTTGTGGAGTCTATGCGTTCTACCTGTGGGTTTCCTCCAGATGCTCTGGTTCCTCCCATAGTCTGAAGGATGTGCTGGTTAGGTGCATTGGCCATGCTAAATTCTCCCTCAGTGTACCTGAACAGGCGCTGGAGTGTGGAAACTAGGGGATTTTCACAGTAACTTCATTGCAGTGTTAATGTACGCCGACTTGTGACACTAATAAATATACATATTATCATTGGCTTGTGCTACAAGGTATAGAGTACAGGAAGACGAGTGTAGATTAAACAAAATAAGAAGAGGAAATCAGAGTCCCGAAAAAACAGGAGATTCAGATAAAATCTTGGCTCAAGTTATGTCCTAAGATATAATGTTATTGTAAATGCCTTGAAGCTCAGTTTACCCACACGTGAAAGGAATTCGTTATCCATTGAAAGGGTTCGTGGCTTTTCAAGACTGGCATAATCAAGATATTTCAAAATTGTGCTTTTGTTTATTCTTGCTCTTTTTGAGTGGAGATGATTTTTAGGTAAACAGATTAGGCTGTGAGCTGGCCAATGATAATACAGTGATGAGCAAAAGATCTCAAGAAGTTGATTGCAATAAGGCAAATATAGAAATTCAGCATTGGGCGGGGATACTAAGAACAAGGCAGCACTAAAAGTAAGCTTGTTCTCTAAAGGTGAGTGCATGGTCAAAAGAGTCTCTCTATCAAACAAGGTTATTTTCATTAATAAGACAGAGAAAGGAAGCATTTTCCATTCTGAAACACTCTCGAATGTATGGGCCCCTTTTGATTTTCCTGATCCTGTACTCAGTTATTATTGATGACCTGGGGCCACTTTGTTGGGTGTATTTGACAAAAGGATGACTCATCTCCTTTTATCCAGTTTGCACCTGGTATCATTAGTCCCAACTGAAAGTGAGTTAACTAGCATGTGATAATATCCTGGACTGAAGCATGCCCTCATTATTGTACTGACAGGTTAAAATTACATGCAGAGCAATGTATTCGCACAAGGACAAAGTTCAATGCACAATGTACAGCACCTTGCCATTGAGGACAGCTAGGTTTGCTTTGACAATCAGTATAATATCTGAGAAAAAAGCAAAAAACTTCAGCTTTGAGCCAAATGAAAAACCATACCACAAAATTTTCAATATCCAATGCAATAGAAAATCAATAGAAATGTCTCAAAGTGTATTCATATAGCACCTTTAACATAATGAAACATCTCAAGGCATTTCATAAGAACTTTATAAGGCAGAATTTGACACAGTTATCTTATGGAAGGTGGTAAAATCCCAAAGAAGAACTTGGCAAGCTATAACAATGATTTTCAAATTCTATTTTACTTCAAGAAGATATGTTATCTGAAGTCAGGAATCACAAAGTCCAATAGCACTTTTGGAGATTTTTAATAGCAAAGTAAAATACTTACTGACAAAAGAAAAGAAAACTTAAACATGCAAGATTACATTCACATAGTTAAAATTTGGTCTTGCAGAACATTACCCCAGCAGGTCCCTACTTGATTAGGCTCAAAAATGAACACCCTTTAGGTAATAATCCATATAGAAACATATTCTATAAGAAGAATTCCAGTAAAATTACAACAAGAGAATACTTCAGGGTTTTACACGGTCACTACCCAAGCATAGCTTCCAACCTCTCTATAAATATATTTTTCCTCTTTCATTGTTTCCCAATTGTCCTTTTCTTCTTTGAATATTTCCCAGAATAAAAAATAACCTTCCATGTTCTTCTTGTGGCCATTATTTCTGGGTAAATAATAATTTTACTTTGTTACCTTTGTTAAGTTGGAAACTCCTTCTTACCTCCTTTGAAATTCAACAGTTAAAAATCCAAATCCTCACTTATCTCCTAATGCAAATTTCTACCCATGTTGTGATTACTTATAGGTCATCCAACTTGGTCCTATTAACTTCAAATGTTTCACACCTAGGGTCTTTGTCAGTCTCAATTGCATGGACACTTATTTCCTAGTTTAATTAAATTAGTCACACACACGCACGCACACGTGCGTGCACACACATACGCACACGTGCGTGCACACACATACACACACGCACACACGCACGCACAGACACACACACCAGACACACACACCAGACACACGCACACACGCGCATACGCATGCACACACACATACCATTTCCACAGATTCATATATGTAGCATTGGCACGACCACCTATAATGAAGCAAGAGGTCAGAATTAGATCAGTGCAGATATCTTGGAGGGTTGTGGGGTGAGCTAGAGATTTGAAAGCAAGGATGGGGATTTTATAATGGAGGCATTGCTTAACAGGAGCCAATGTAGGTCATAAAGCTCAGGAATCATCGGTGCATGGGACTTGGTGCAAGTAAAGAGACAGGCAGCAAAGTTTCAACAGATCTCAAGTTTACAAAGCGTAGATTGTGGAAGGTTAGTCTGGAATGCATTGGAATAGTCAGGGCTAAAGACACTGATGAGGATTTCAGCATTTGTTGAGCTGAGGCAGAGGCAGTAGTGGGTGATATCAAAGGTGGAAATAAATAGCCTTAGTGATGGCAGAAATGTAATGAGAAGAAAGTCATCTAATGGTTAAGTATGAAACCAAGGTTTTGAATGGTGTGTTTCAACCTAAGACAGGTGCTAGGGAGAGGGGCGGTGTAGGTAGCAAGGATCCAGAGTTTATAATGGGAATTGAAGTGGCTTCCAGTCTTCCCAATATTTAATTGGAGCTTTCTGCTTATCTACTACTGGATGTCAGGTAAGCAAACTGATAACTTAGCAACAGTGAAGGAGTCAAGAAAGGTAGTGGCGAGATCGAGATGGGTGTTGTCAGCGTACATGTAGAAGTGAATGCTGTGTGGAAAATTTCACCAGACAAGGAGAGGCAGGTCTACTTGCATGCACCAAACTAAATCCTCTAAAGGGGATGCTGGATCAGGATGGTGACCTTATTCTGGGTGGGATTGGAAGTGATCTGTCAGGAAAATAAGTAAGATATTTAAATTTAGGAACTGTTTAATTCCTCAATTCAGGATTTTCCAGTCTGTCAGAAACTTGCCAGAGTCACCAGCACAATGGGAAGTGCTGCTTCAGCGAAACTGACAAGCTGGGAAGGCTTTGATGTGTTACACTGAAGAGTTCCAGCCATGGCCAGATGTAAGGTTACTGTTCAAAGCACTTCTCCCAGATAGCGCTTTCCCTGCTTGGCAAGTGATTGTCAACTTCTTAAGAAGCACTTCAGCAGTCGAGCTCTTCAATTACTTTCAGCTTCGCTTCCCTGCTGCAAATCTTCATCATGGCATCAGAGGAGCTCATGCAATTCTTCCTTGCACCTCTGATGAGGGACAGGAACATAGCTACACCATGGCCAACAGCACCAGCAGAGCAGCGGGACCACGAGCTGCCTGTCCTCAACCACATGCCCCTCCACAGGGCAGAGGTGTTGGACACACAGATTCAGCTGGAAGGAGGCAAGACCCCCAACATTGGGTCTACAGGCAGAGAATTTTGACATGTCTGAGAATTATTGCCTCAGGAATCTCAGGCTTTTGATTTTGATTTGATTTATTATTGTCACATTATTAATATACAGTGAAAAGTATTGTTTCTTGCGCACTATGCAGGCAAAGCATATCATTCATAGAGAAGGAAAGGAGAAAGTGCAGAATGTAGTGTTACAGTCATAGCTAGGGTGTAGAGAAAGATCAACTTAAAGCAAGGTAGGTCCATTCAAAAGTCTGACGGCAGCAGGGAAGAAGCTGTTCTTGAGTCGGTTGGTACGTGCCCTCAGACGTTTGTATCTTTTTTCCGACGGAAGAAGGTGGAAGAGAGAATGTCCGGGGAGTGTGGGGTCCTTGATTATGATGGATGTTTTTTCTGAGGCAGCGGGAAGTGTAGACGGAGTCAATGGATGGGAGGCTGGTTTGAGTGATGGACTGGGCTTCATTCACGATCCTTTGTAGTTTCTTGTGGTCTTGGACAGAGCAGGAACCATGCCAAGCTGTGACACAACCAGAAATAATGATTTCTATGGCGCTTCTGTAAAAATTGATGAGAATTGTAGCTGACATGCCAAATTTCCTTAGGCTCCTGAAAAAGTAGAGGCATTGGTGGGCGTTCTTAACTATAGCATCGGCATGGAGAGACCAGGACAGGTTGTTGGTGATCTGGACACCTAGAAACCTGAAGCTCCTGACCATTTCCTCTTGTCCACATTGATGTAGACAGGGGCATGTCCTCCACTACGCTTCCTGAAGTTGATGACTATCTCCTTCATTTTGTTGACATTGAGGGAGAGATTATTGCCGTCGCACCAGTTCGAGGCAGGTCACTACTGACATTTGTAGCCAGCTGTAACAAGACCTCTTTCCTAATTGAACATGCATTGTCAGTGGCTGGGTCCCTGTCATTTGCCAAGTTATGTGCTCTCTTCCCCTGCTAGGAGAGAAATCGGAGAGATGCAAATGTTCACAATGTTGTGGGGAGGAAGGAGGGACTATCTATGGAGGGTGGCTGTGAGGCATGAGTATAAGTATATCAATGGGAAGAGGATAACCAGGGAAAGAATGGGGCCCATTAGGGACCAAGGGAGCAATCTGTGGGTAGAGTGAGAAGTCATTGGGAGAGTGTTGAATGAATACTTCACATCCATCTTCACCCAAGAGAATGAGGACAATGGTATGGAATTCAGGGAGAGAAATTGTGAGCTTCCTGAGCAAATTGATATGGGGAAGGACCAGGTATTGGAGGTGTTGGCAGCCTTAAAAGTGGATAAATCTCCAGGTCCAGATGAATTGTGCCCTAGGCTGCTGTGTGAGGCAAGGGAGGAGATTGCAGGGGCTCTGACCCAAATTTCCAATTCCTCTCTGGCCACAGGGGAGATGCCAGCTGACTGGAGAACAGCTAATGCGGTTCTGCTATTTAAGAAGGGTTGTAGAGATAAACCAGGGGACTATAGACCAGTGAGTCTCACATCAGTGATAGGGAAACTATTGGAGAAAATTTTGAAGGAGAGCATCTATCTCCACTTGGAGAGGCTAAACTTGATCAGGGATAGTCAGCATGGCTTCGTCAGAGGGAGGCCATGCCGAACAAATTTGATTGAGGAGGTGACCAGGTGTGTAGACGAGGGAAGTGCAGTCGATGTAGTTTATCTGGATTTCAGCAAAACCCTTAACAAAGTTCCACATGGGAGAGAGACTTGTAAAGAAGATAAATTCACATGGGATACAATGTAATTTGATAAAGTGGATTCAAAATTGGCTCAGTTGGAGGAGACAGAGGGTGACGATAGAAGGCTGCTTTAGTGACTGGAAGCCAGTGTCCAGTGGCATACCACAGGATAAAAGCAAATTACTGCAGATGCTGGAATCTGAAACCAAAAGGGAAAATGCTGGAAAATCTCAGCAGGTCTGGCAGCATCTGTAAAGAAAGTAAAGAGCCAACGTTTCAAGTCCAGATGACCCTTTGTCAAAGCTAAAAGTAAGTGGGAGATATTTATACTGTAGGGTGAGGGAATGAAAGATGAATCATAGCCACAAAAACACGAGGAAAGGCTAAGAGGTGCTAATGGCAGAGAATAGAAGGTGTGAATGTCCAAACGGCAGAGAAGTTGAAATCAGAGGGTAAGATGTGACAGATGAAGAAGTGGGTGGAGAGAGAGGAGATGGATGGGAGAGAGGTAAAATTGAGAAAAAAGGGGAAAAGGGAAGCAAAGGGGGAGAAAAGATAAGAAAAGGGGGATAAAATAGGGAGAAAGAGTGGGGGGGGGGGAAGAAAAATAAAGAAAGACAGAGGAGAAATGTCTTCGTTTAAAGCATTGTGAGTCTTTGGGAGTAGGGGAAGCTCCATTACTGAATAAGTTTAAGGCTGAGATAAACAAATTAGGGAACCATGGGATATGGGGAGCAAGTGGAAAAGTGGGATTGAAGCTGGAGATAATAATGATCATATTGAAGGGTGCCTCCTGATTCTTTTTCATTTGTTCTTAACTCCACTCAATGCTGCACTAAAATGGCAGTTCTTAAAATGTATTCTTCTGTGGGATGTGAATGTCGCTGGCTGGGCCATAATTTATTGCCATCCTTAATTACCCTTGAGGAGGTGGTGGTAAGCTGCTTTCTTGAACTGCTGCAGTCCATGTGGTGTAGTTACACTCACAGTGCTGTTAAGTTTAAAGTTTACTTATTAGTGTCACAAGTAGGCTGACAATGAAGTTACTATGAAAATCCCCTAGTCGCCACACTCCGGTGCCTGTTCAGGTACACTGAGGGAGAATTTAGCATGGCCAGTGCACCTAACCAGCACGTCTTTCGGACTGTGAGTGGAAACCGGAGCACCCGGAGGAATCCTACCCAGAGGAAAGTCACAGAGAGAACATGCAGACTCCATGCAGACAGTCACCCAAACCGGGAATTGAACCTGGGCCCCTGACGCTGTGAGGTAGCAGTGCTGACCATTGTGCCACCATGCAGCCCATTAGGAAGTGAATTTCAGATTTTGACCCAGTGACAGTGCAAGAATGGTGATATATTTCCCAGTCAGGATGGTGAGTGACTTGGAGAGGAACTTGCAAGTGGTGGTGTCCTCATTGTGTTCCCAGTCTAGATCAGGTGCATGTCGCTCTTTGGAACTCAAACCTATGACGTTTGTCTCAGATGAACCATTTCTGACACCTTCAATATCATAAGAAGAAGGACCATATTTTTAAATATAAAGTCATAAATTCTGCAGGCCCTGTAAATATGTATGCGGTATGTCAATATGATACATGTACAATAAATACATGGCTGTTACAAAGAACAGTCCAGCACAGGAACAGGCCTTTCGGCCCCCCAAGCCTGCGCCGATCATGATGCCTGCCTAAACTAAAACTGTATGCACTTATAGAGTCCATATCCTTCCATTCCTATCCTATTCATGTATTTGTCTAGATGCCCCTTAAATGCCACTATCGTACCTGGTCCCACCACCTCCCTGGGTAGCCCGTTCGAGACATTCACCATCCTCTGTGTAGAAAACTTGCCTCGCACATCTCCTCTAAGCTTTTCCCCATGCACCTTAAACCTACGTCCCCGAGTACTTGACTTTTCTACCCTAGGAAAGAGCATCTGGCTATCCACTCTGCTCATGCCACTCATAATCTTGTAAACCTCTCTCGGGTCGCCCCTCAACCTCCGTGAGAACAAACCCTGTTTATCCCGAGTTTACATTCCCTTGAAACCTCACAAACAGCGAAATCGGGAATGTTGAACATGCTTTTCAGTGGGAGTCAATTGGATAGGTTCCAGCAATGTGAGGGCAGCATTGGTTTGTGCAGTTACTATGCGGTGAGTTGTTGTACCTGTACATGAGAGCGTCTGAGCAATGTTGAAAATTTAAAAAAGAGACAATTCTTATTTCAGAAAAACATGAATTTCCTCAGAAGTGGTAGACAAAGTCAATGGACATTTCCGAATTGAACAGAGCCATTACTGCAGCTCAGCTTCGAGGGATTTGGGCATCTCCAGGTTAATCTCTTTGTGTGGGGAGCACTTCAACTGCTATCATTCCAGGCCCTGCTGGGAGAGAAAGGGAATGACATTTCCATGGCGAGGACGTATGGAATCAATCCACTTCCGGAGAACTTTGACACCATTTCTCTGTTAAAACATGTTGAGGTCTCTTCTCTGCCATGGCTGCCCTCTCCTCGGGGAAAGGAAATGCAAATAAGCGAACAATTGCTCATGTGTTGGGTGATGAGGGCGGCATGACGGCACAGTGGTTGGCACTGCTGCCTCACAGCACCAGGGACCTGGGTTCGATTCCTGGCTCGGGTCACTGTCAGTGTGGAGTTTGCACATTCTCCCTGTGTCTGCGTGGGTTTCCTCCGGGTGCTCCAGTTTCCCCCCACAGTCCAAAGATGTGCAGGTTAGGTGAATTGGTCGTGATAAATTCTCCCTCAGTGTACCTGAACAGGTGCCGGAGTGTGGCAACTAGGGGATTTTCACAGTAACTTCATTGCAGTGTGAATGTAAGCCTACTTGTGACTAATAAATAAACTTTAAATTTTTACTTTAAATGAGTTCAATGGCGAGGGAGGGTCATATGACACCACAGAACAGAAGCTGGCAAAATTGCCCCCCACCTTAAATGGATGGCAAAGTTAGTTATTGTCCAGCCCATCAGGTTAACAGGACACAAGGATCATGAACAAAGCCCAGTCCATCATTCAAACCAGCCTCCCATCCATTGACACTGCCTACACTTCCTGCCACCTCAGAAAAGCAGCCAGTATAATCAAGGACCCCACGCACCCCGGACATTCTCTCTTCCATCTTCTTCAGTCGGGAAAAAGATACAAAAGTCTGAGGTCACGTGCCAACCGCCTCAAGAACATCTTCCCTGCTGCCATCAGACTTTTGAATGGACCTCGCACTAAGTTGATCTTTCTCTACATGATTGTAACACTACATTCTGCACTCTCTCCTTTCTTTCTCTATGAACGGTATGCTTTGTCTGTATAGCGCGCAAGAAACAATACTTTTCACTGTATCCTAATACATGTGACAATAATAAATCTAATCAAATCAAATCACACAGCCAACTTGCAAGAGTTGTTGCCAAGAAAGCCTCAAATGGATTCAACATTTGTAAATAATTCTTAAATCATTGAGTGCCACATCCCAGCTGGATGGGTTAGTGAGTCTAACCCTTCATTATAAAATAGGCTCTGTACTGACTTTACTGATAATCATTATTTTATTAATTGTTTCCCAGACGGGAGATTTTTAAAAAAAGGAGGTAGAATTGCCAAAATGCATCTTAGTGAATTATCGCTCTGCACCACATTGGACAGATGTGTCGAGAGAGAGAGAGAGAGAGAGACAGATGATTCCCTGCTGCCTTTGCAGATTTGACTCCTGAACCCTCTGTGCATTCCTCAGCTTTTATTGCCCATCAGCTCACAAGAGAGCGGTCAAAACACTTTTTGAAGTTGGCACCTGCAGGAGGAAACTTGATCTAAAGGCACCATTACAACCCTTTAGAAAAGTGGATTGGAAATCCACACTGATCTTTCTCGAAACCTTTATTACAAAAGAATGTTGAGTTAGAATCATCGAATCTACAGTGCAGAAGGAAGCTATTTGACCCATCGAGCCTGCACCGACAACAATCCCACCTAGGTCCTCTCCCCGTAACCCCATGCATTTACCCTCCTAAGCCTCCTCACAGTAAGGGGCAATTTAGCACGGCCAATCAACCTAACCCGTACACCGTTGGAGTGTGGGAGGAAACTGGAGCACCCGGAGGAAACCCACGCAAACAGGGGGAGAACGTGCAAACTCCACACAGACAGTGACCCGAGGCCAGAATCGAACCTGGGTCCCTGGCGCTGTGAGACAGCAGTGCTAACCCAATGTGCCACCGTTAATTATTTTAAATTTGTAATTGTTTACTTCAAAAAGTTATGCGAGGATTTTTTAAATTGATGATTGATGTAAATTGCGTAAATTTGTTCACATAATTTATAATAAGATTGAGGGGCCCGATTCTGCCATTTTGAGGCTAAGTGCCCACGCCGGCGGGAGAATGGGAATATTTCCCGAGTTGGGATTCACCTCGCTGACAAATGCAGGTGAGCTCATTTTGGTCAACTCGCCGGGCAGACCCGCTGTTTCAAGACCGGCCGGGGCTGCATCACGAACCAGCCATCCGGCCAACTGAGCTAACTGACCAACCAACCTTCTGTAAGCTCAGTAATAAAGGCCGGAGTTCTCCGGCCGTTCACGCTGGCGGGATTCTCCGCTCAAACAGGCAGCGCACCCCCGCCTGTGGGTTTCCTGGCGTGGGGGTGACGTCAATGGGAATTCCCATTGACAGAGGTGGCACGGTGGCACAGTGGTTAGCACTGCTGCTTCACAGCGCCAAGGTCCCAGGTTCAATTCCGGCCTCGGGTCACTGATGGTCTGTTTTCCATGTTAAATGAGTTAAGTTCAGGTGGGGGTGGGGGGTGTAAGGAGGACAAATGGTTTATTCAATAGTGAAGATTATCAAATGAGCTCTGGGTTGGAAAGTTGGAAGTAATACTATAGAATCATAGAATCCCGACAGTGCAGAAGGAGGCCATTTGGCCCATCAGGCGGCATGTTGGCACAGTGTTTCGCACTGCTGCTTCACAGCGCCAGGGATCCAGGTTCGATTCCAGCCTCGGGTCACTGTCTGCGTGGAGTTTGCACTTTCTCCCTGTGTCTACATGGGTTTCCTCCGGGTGATCTGGTTTCCTCCCAAAATCCAAAGATGTGTGGGTTAGCTTGATTGACCATGCTAAATTGATCCTAGTTTCAGGGGGATTAGCAGGGTAAATGCGTGGGGTTACGGGGATAAAGCCTGGGTGGGATTGTGGTCGGTACAGAATTGATGGGCTGAATGGTCTCCCTCTGTACTTTAGGGCTTCTATAATTCTATGACTAGAGAATCCCACCGCTAGCAAACAATGCGCCACCTCCCGCTGGTGGGAAACACGTGGCTGGGAGGCTGGAGAATCTCGCTCCGTGGTCCCTATTTTACCATTTTGATTCTAAATGCTGAGCGGACTTGAAACTGGGAGTGTTTCAGATCCGACTTTTAGACCCGTTCTCAGGCACTCCAACAAGCACTCTGCCTGAAAAAATATCAGTCACACTGCAGCAGCCTGTGGGCGGGGCTTAATGTGCCCGAAAACCTGCAGCTCCGATCGGCGCCTCCAACTACACACGCGCAGAAAAAAAATAGAACGCTGCTTTCCTGCCACATCCCTCCCAGGCCGGATAATGCCTCCCCCTGGGCCCCACAGATATTGCCCCACCCCCACAACATTACTGACCCCTTTATCCCCCCACCGCCCAGACTGATCGTGGGCCCCTCCTCCCCTTCCCCCCCCCCGCCAACCGATCTCAGTCAGAGTGGCAGCGGACCCCCCTTCCCCCGCACTGATCTCAAGGAGAGTGGCAGCGGACCCCCCTTCCCCCCCCCCACCGATCTCAAGCAGAGTGGCAGTGGACCCACCTCCCCCCACACTCGGCACTCACCTCCTCACTAACTGGAGGGTCTGAGTCAGACTTATATGGAGCATGTCTGTTTCATGACGATTCTGGATGGATAAACGTGTGATAAAGAGGGAAGTGCTAGTAAAATTGGGCGTGCAGCCCGTTAAATCAATTTAAATGCATGCAAGGTCCCAATCATGGCCATTTTTGGGCCTTTGTAACGGGGGAACTGGTGTGGTGGCGGGCGCAGATCGCGCTACTCGCCTCACACCCGACTTTACCAAGTTTTCGTGCCCGAAAATGGGTGCAATAAGAACATAAGAAATAGGAGCAGGAGTAGGCCATCTAGCCCCTCAAGCCTGCTCCGCCATTCAATAAGATCATGGCTGATCTGATAGTGGGTTCAGTTCCACTTACCCGCCCGCTCCCCATAACCCTTAATTCCCTTAATGGTTAAAAATCTGTCTATCTGTGACTTAAACATATTTAACGAGGTAGCCTCTACTGCTTCATTGGGCAGAGAATTCCAAAGATTCACTACCCTCTGGGAGAAGAAGTTCCTCCTCAACTCTGTTCTAAACTGACTCCCCTGTATTTTGAGGCTATGCCCCCTGGTTCTTGTTTCCATTGTAAGTGGAAATAACAATCTGATGATAAAATCGGGCCCAGAGTCTTGCAGGAGGCCTGTTCCATTCTGTTATTTTCTCTCAGAACTGGGCTTCTTCAACTTCTGGGTTCTTAATAAATCCAGGACACAAAAGGGTAGTTTTTACGGTAAGTCCACTGTGTCTGCCACCTGAATTTCCAAAATGCAGCCAAAATCTGTAAAATATACCTTAAAATTTGAGCAAGCACTCTAACAGACAAAACGAAACTAGATGGAAAATAATGGGAAGAAGCAAACAGAATTTCAAAATCACGCTCTCCAATTTTTCAGCTTATTTTCCATCCATTCCAAACCACGGAAGCAAAGCTGATGACTTCTCACATTTACACCACTGCTCCCTCAGTCACTGAGTCGGAAATATTATGTTCCTCATAGGTTTGACATTGAGAGTGTTGATTGGAAGGGTAGATAGATCATCTTGCTATAGCTAAGTGCTACATCTTTAGAAAGCAGCAGATATCAATAACTCAGCAAGTGCATGGGTAAATTCATTGATCCCACATAGGGAGTCATGCTTGAAAGAACCACAAGTCCGAAAGTCAGACCTACAATATTGAAGTCCTTTCTCTTACATGCTCCCTTCCAAAGTGAACTTCTCTTGGGTGGCATGGCGGCACAGTGGTTAGCACTGCTGCCCCACAGCACCAGGGACCTGGGTTCGATTCCCGGCTTGGGTCAGTGTCTGTGTGGAGTTTGCACGTTCTCCCCGTGTCTGCGTGGGCTTCCTCTGTGTGTTCTGGTTTCCTCCCACAGTCTGAAAGACATGCTGGTTAGGTGCTAAATTCTCCCTCAGTGAACAGGCTCCGGAGTGTGGCGACTAGGGGGATTTTCACAGTAACTTCATTGTCGTGTTAATGTAAGCCGACTTATGACACTAATAAATAAACTTAAACATTATAACGTAAACAGCGTTCACTTTATGTCCTTTTGAAATAACAAGTGTCACTTAACAAACAATGTCGATAAGGGGGAAACCTGTGGATGCGCTGTATTTAGATTTCCAGAAGGCATTTGACAAGGTGCCACACCAAAAGGTTACTACACAAAATAAGAGCTCCATTGGAGTTTAGAAGATTGAGAGGCAATCTTATTGAAACATATAAGATCCTGAAGGGACTTGACAGGGTGAATGCTGCAGGGATGTTTCCCCTTGTGGCAGCAACTAGAACCAGGAGACATCATTTACAAATAAGGGATCCCCATTTAAGATGAAGAAGTGAAGATTTTTTTTCTCAGACGGTTGTGAATCTTTGAAACTCTTTTCCCCAGAGAGCGATGGAGGCAGAGTCAGTGAATATTTTTAAGGCAGAGGTTGATAGATTATTGACTAGCAAGGGAGTCAAAGGTTATCGAGGTAGGCAGAATGTGGAATTGAGACCACAATTAGATCAGCCATGAACTTATTGAGTGACAGAGTAGGCTTGAAGGGCCTATTGACCTACTCCCAATCCATATGTTTGTGTGCCCCAGATCACATTATAGAAGATTGGAGTACACTGGACAAGGCGAGGGAGAAATGATGGGAACTGACTAAATCTGTAATTGAAGAGCTAATTTTAGGATATTTGAAGGATTGGACGGAAGTGGTCAGGTGTATGGTTTTGGAAAAGGAATTCCAAAATACAGGAATAGGGTAGCTGAAATCTCTGCCACTGAGTATGGAGTGGAGGGAGAGAGGAGCCAGACAGAGTGGGATGGATAGAGAATGTGGGCTGTATTGGAGAAGGTTATAGAGGCAGCATGGAATGAGGACATTAATGGATTTGTAAACAAGAATAAGGATTTGAAAGTCTATGCAAATGAAACAGGAAGCAATGAAGGTTTGGCGAGAGCAGGGATATTTATTGCATGGGAATGGATGTAAGTGTCAAATTTTTGAATGAATTGAGGTTTATGTAGGGTGAATCTTAACAGGTGGGCAAGGTGAAATCGTGGGTATTTAAAGTTAAGGTAGCACAGGTGTAGATGACGTTTCCAGCCATGCTGGATGTGCCATGACTAACATTATGGGGTGGAAGGAGGCACCAATGGTAACAAATTTGATGTACGTTTTGTAACTCAATTCAGAGGAAGTGGATGATCACCGATGGAGGTATCAGTGGTCCAGACTGCAACACCCTCATGATGAAGAGGAATTACACATAGAAAGGCAATGAAAAAGTGAAGAAGTCTATAAGTTAAATTACTTTTCTCATTTAATAGATAGGAAGATTTGAATGAAGGGTAATTATACAGTCAACAATGACAATGTGCATTTACATAGCATCAAAATACAATGAAAAGACCCAAAATGTTTCACAGTTTTGGCAATGAGACAAAAAAATTTGTTCGAAAGAAATCAATCTTCACATTCATGCATGCTTTATTGATTTTCATGCTATTTGAACATTTAATTTTAGGTTGCTTTAAACCTCATTCATGTCCATTTATTATTTGCTCTTATCGAGATAACCTTCTATGTAGACAACAGGGTCAAGTACCTTTACATTTAGCTACACTGCACAGTTAAGGATAGCTGTAAGTACTGAACATATGAGATGTAAATAGGAATTAGGTTTGGGTTTGAGATTCTATACACATAAATGACGTCTTCTTAAGTGAACTCTACTCTGTAACATGATGAAAGTGGCATATTGTGCTCCAGGATACTAGTTCAAGTGAAAGTTGAAATAGAGAGTGACATGCTCAATATGTACACTAAGTCCCATTTGACATTGGCATTCTGTCTCTGTCTTTTCAAGTATTCTCTTTCATTTTCTCGATCTATCCTAGGAGAATTCTTGCGCCCATCATCATGCGTCCACCACTGACAATTTTGCAAATTGATTTTGATAATCCTGCGTAATGCTTAAGGCAGTGAATTGTCATCCCTAAGGAGATAAAGGATTGACTTAGGAGATCTGATAACACCAGCGAAATGTAGGCACTTGATTCTCAAAGAAAGTACATGTTTCCATGTAAGTCAGATAAGAACAGACAATGGGAAGTGACTGCAGTTATACACTGCCTATTAACAGAACTATAGAGATAGGAAGGCATTAATAGTCTTTTACATAGAGTGCCTGGTTACATAAGAAAATCAGAAGCAGAACTGAACAACTTTCTCTTGACACTTGGGGTGAATTACTTATCAGCTTTATAAAATAAATAGAAAGCGTAATTTTCTCATCTGAAGTAATATCAGCATGATCATTCCTCCATATTCATTAAACTTATCTGATATCATTAGTTAATGCTTCAATGAATATATCGAAATATTTTAATCCACAAAACAAAAGTGGTAACCACGTGATAACTGAAACTTTCTTTCGGCTTTCAATTCAGTTGCCTTTCGTTTTCGAAAAAAGAATCAAATTAGAAGGAGGAAAGGCACTCACTTTCTTCCCCTCTTTCTGACTGTGTTTCTCTGCTTGATAGCTTTATCAAGCAAGTGCTTATATTTTTCACCTATCAGCTCAGGTGATAATCAAGTGATAATTAAAGGGTTTCAACCTTTTTTTGAAAAAAAACAATTTAATTGCATTAGAATGAAGAAAGACTTTGACTTTCTCTCTTAGTTTAATGTTCTCTTTGAAGTTTATAGAATACAAAACAAATGCTAGATCAAATGTGGTTAAGGTACATTGGTCAAGTAGGAGTAGCTCTGAAGAGATTCCCCACCACATCTGCAAGCCTCATGTTGTGTTGGGTATTGAGGAGAGGAGAAGAATGACAATTGCAGTGAATTCAGGAAGGACAGAACGGAGTTCAGATGTAAATAAAACTACAAAGACATGGAGAGAGGAACTGGCCAGAGTTGATTGGAAAGGGAGCCTAGCAGGGAAGACAGTGGATCAGCAATAGCAGGAGTTTTTGAGAGTTATTCAGGAGACACAAGAGAAATTCATCCCAAGGAGGAGGAAACATGCTAAGGGGAGGTCGAGGCATCCATGGCTGATGAGGGAAGTCAAGGAGAGCATAAAAGCAAAAGAAAAAGCATACAAATTGGCGAGGATTAGTGGGAAGCCAGAGGATTGGGAAGCCTTTAAAAGCGAGCAGAGGACAACTAAAAAAGCAATAAGGGGGGAGAAGATGAAATATGAGTGTAAGCTAGCTAGTAATATAAAAGAAGATCGGAAGAGTTTTTTTCAATATATAAAAGTTAAGAGAGAGGCAAAAATAGACATTGGACCACTGGAAAATGAGGCACAAAGGGACTTGAGGTCCTTGTTCAGGATTCTCCTAAGGTTAATGTGCAGGTTCAGTCGGCAGTTAGGAAGGCAAATGCAATGTTAGCATTCATGTCGAGAGGGCTAGAATACAAGAGCAGGGATGTACTTCTGAGGCTGTATAATGCTCTGGTCAAACCCATTTTGACTATTGTGAGCAGTTTTGGATCCCGTATCTAAGGAAGGATGTGCTGGCCTCAGAAAGGGTCCAGAGGAGGTTCACAAGAATGATCCCTGGAATGAAGAGCTTGTCGTATGAGTAATGGACTGGATCTATACTCATTGGAGTTTAGAAGGCTGAGGGGGGATCTTATTGAAACTTACAGGATACTGCGAGGCCTGGATCGAACGGACGTGGAGAGGATGTTTCCACTAGTCGGAAAAACTAGAACCAGAGGGCACAACCTCAGATAAAAGGACGATCCTTTAAAACAGAGATGAAGAGGAATTTCTTCAGCCAGGGAGCGGTGAATCTGTGGAACTCTTTGCCGCAGAAGGCTGTGGAGGCCAGGTCATTGAGTGTCTTTAAGACAGAGATGGATAGATTCTTGATTAATAAGGGGATCAGGGGTTATGGTGAAAAGGCAGGAGAATGGGGATGAGAAAATATCAACCATGATTGAATGGCAGTGCAGAGTCGATGGGCCGAGTGGCCTAATTCTGCTCCTATGTCTAATGGTCTTATAGTTCATACAATGAATCAGTGAGCAAAGTAAAGCAGAAAAAGCAAGGATTAGGAATTCAGTAGGAAAGGCAACAGAAAGACTTGAAATGATAGTCAAAAATAAAACGTTCATTTATTTTAGAAAAGTGCACTGTAACTAAACATCATTATCATGACTCAATGTCTAATTTAAAGAACCACGTGATTCTATGAGCAATGGGGTGGATTAATTGCCCATGGGCCTAATAACTCAGTAGATAGTTACAGAGTACCAAAAAAAAGTATCTGCATCTATCTCTGTCATTCCAACTCTCTGTCAAGTGGATCTAAATATGTTGCTGCCCATTGCAATTGCCAACTCAAGACCCCAAAATCCACGTTGGCACTAAGGCGGTAGGACCACAAAGGATCACATACTTGGATAAGCCCATTTTCTGCCAATATGCAACCCATTTTCTATTCCACTAATGTTTGCAGTCAGGACCAGAGGGTGGCACAATGGCACAGTGGTTAGCACTGCTGCCTCACAGCACCGGGTACCTGGGTTCGATTCCGGCCTTGACTGACTGTGTGGAGTTTGTACGTTCTCCCCGTGTCTGCGTGGGTTTCCTCTGGGTGCTCTGGTTTCCTCCCACAGTCCAAAGATGTGCAGGTTAGGTGGATTAGCGATGCTAGATTGCTCCTTACTGTTCAAAGACGTGTAGGTTAGCTGGATTAGCCTTGGTAAATGCGCGGGGTTATGGTGATAGGGTGGTGGGTGAGGGGTGTGGGTGGGCCTGGATAAGATGCTCTTTCGGTAACAAAACTCCTGTACACATAGAACCTGGTGTGTCATCTCTGCATAGCTCCAAGTCATGAAACACAACACAAGGTGAGATATGAAGCTGGCAGACAGTTACATTGATAATTTGGAGAGAGTCGGGGATGGTGGAGGGAGTGGGCATTGGAAGCAGAAAGCAGAAATGGAAAGCTCAGCAATAAGAAGAGGGCCAAGTGCAGAGAGAGGCCAACAATCGTACACCCTCCCATCTCATTGTCTTCATCTGAAGCCAATGTGGTAAAGGCTGCCAGGCCAGAGCGGGCATGAGCCACACCAGATGATGCACAAAATTAACCACCACGGTGCAAACCATCATCTTACGACATGGAAGGCTGCCAAAGAATGATCTGGACTCCCAAGAGTTAAGTTACAAAGAGATATTAAATGGTCTATAGCTGTATTTCCTGGAATGTAGAAAGATAAGGGGCAATTTGATTGACTTTTTCAAGATATTAAGGGGAACAGATAGAATAGATTTGGAGAAACTACTTGTGCCTGTTAGGGAAGGAGTTGAGGACTGGGGCATTGCTTCATGCAAATGATGGTAGAAGTTTGGAACTCTCTTCCACAAATTGCAAGTGGTGTCAGATCAATTGTTAGAATCATACAGTGCAGAAGAGGCCCTTCAGCCCATCAAGTCTGTACCGGCATGTGAGAAACACCTGAACTTCCACCTAATCCCTTTTACCAGCACTTGGTCCATAGCCTTGAATATTTAAGTTTAAAGTTTTTATTTATTAGTCACAAGTAAGGCTTACATTAAATGGGCGGCATGGTAGCACAGTGGTTAACACTGCTGCTTCACTGCTCCAGGGACCTGGGTTCGATTCCCGGCTTGGGTCACTGTCTGTGTGGAGTTTGCACATTCTCCTCGTGTCTGCGTGGGTTTCCTCCGGGTGCTCCGGTTTCCTCCCACAGTCCAAAGGTGTGCGGGTTAGGTTGATTGGCCATGCTAAAATTGCCCCTTAGTGTCCTGAGATGCGTAGGTTAGAGGGATTAGCGGGTAAATATGTAGGGATATGGGGGTAAGGCCTGGGTGGGATTGTGGTTAGTGCAGACTCGATGGGCCAGATGGTCTCTTTCTGCACTGTAGGGTTTCTATGATTCTATGAAATACATTCTAAAAATAAAGCTGTATCAAATCTGGTGTGCTCGCTTTTCTGAGGTAAGAGATGCCCTTCCTATTTTTATGCCAGCCTGTGAGAGCTACCACTTGCTCCAGTGCACGTATTGCACTTCCTCAGCCTTGCAAATCACGTCGTAATGTGGTGAGTGTAACAGATTTCACAATTATTTCCACCTTAAGATTTGTGTAGCACTGTCCAACTAAAACAAACTCAATGTGGAAATCAATTCATTGAAAAATCAATGGAAGTTATTGTAAAATGACTGAAATCATAATCATACACTTATATTAAGTGTAATTTTAATATAAGCACTGTGAGAACATCTTCTAATCTTTGACTGAAGTGCACACGTTTCGAGTAGTAGTGAGCAAGTAAAGGTGCACAAGATTTTCGATACAATCCAACTTTGATATTCTGTTTTACTGACAGGAGCTAAAGATCTTATTCAGACTGAACCGGAACTGTCTGAAACATCTAACAAAGCGGGACTGTCGCCTTGAAAAAAATATCTGGCAGTGAGCCGTCTGTTTAGCTACTCAAAGCTATCAAGAATTTCAGTCCAACAATTTGACTGGAGGCATTGCCTTAATGTTACGTTCATGAATTATATGAATAATTCTTCCCTGACATTGATATCATAGAATCATAGGATCCTGACAGTGCAGAAGGAGGCCTTTCGGCCCATCGAGTCTGCACCGATCACAATCTCACCCAGGCCCTATTCCCGTAACCCCACATATTTACCCTGCTAATCCACTGAGACTAGAGTCAATTTAGCACGGCCAATCCACCTAACCCGCACATCTTTGGACAGTGGGAGGAAACCGGAGCACCCGGAGGAAACCCACACAGACACGGGGAGAATGTGCAAACTCCACACAGACAGTGACCTGAGGCCGGAATTAAACCCGGGTCCCTGGCGCTGTGAGGCAGCAGTGCTAACCACCGTGCCACCGTGCCGCCCTATCACTATAAGTCGTTTATAATTTGACTCTCCACAGCCCTGGCTGCGAATGTTTACATTTGGGTGATATTTAATGATACATGTGGTATCGTGTGCGTAAGCAGAAAAATGAAATAATGACCTTTTTGCCTGCCTGCCATCTCTTTGTTTCTCAATATCAGAACCACATCAACAGAGGCCATAGCCCCTTAAGTCAATTATTATGTCAATACTAATGATTTTTCAAGGAAAATAATTCATAAATACCGTTTGATCTATTTCAAGGGCAGCCTGAGTTGCTGACAAAGGACTTAGAGAAATGACAGATATGCTGATAGTGGCTTTGACCTATTGATACATTAGAAACCAACTGGTATTAGATGAAAAGCCAATGTCTTAAGTCAATCAATGACTAGCAGTCTATGCAGCGATTCTTATGAAAAACCTGTGCTATATCTGAGTGACAGATGTTTGGAGTTATTTGTGAAACCCAAGTTGCTTTGCAGCACAAACCATTGCGTGGCACGATTTTATTTTGCTTTCATTCTTGAAAACCATATTTCCTAAACATCCCAGACTTTGGTTTTAAATTCCTCCTGGGAGGGAGAGAGTCGGTGGGGTGGTGGGGTTGTGAGTGGGTGTGTGGAGTTTGAAACATTAAGAGGGTCAACCCAACCCCCATTGCCTCTTTAAAGTACAAACCATGGATGAGACTCCCACAGAAGGAGGGCCAGGGCCGAATTAGCACTGCTGCCTCGCAGCACCAGGGACCCGGGTTCGATTCCCGGCTTGGGTCACTGTCTGTGAGACACGTTCTCCCCGTGTCTGTGTGGGTTTCCTCCGGGTGCTCTGGTTTCCTCCCACCGTTCGAAAGACGTGCTGGTTAGGTGCATTGGCCATGCTAAATTCCCCCTCAGTGTACCCGAACAGGCGTCGGAGTGTGGCGACTAGGGGATTTTCAAGCAACTTCATTTCAGTGTTAATGTAAGCTTACTTGTGACACTAATAAATAAACAAACAAACATTTAAATAAAGCGGCAACCTTAATGGCGTCATACGGAACCACAACCTGCTCTTAATGGAAGGTGAGGGGGCGGCCCAAGCTTTGGGATCCCTGGCAACTGAACTGAGGTGGGATCTTCTGGTTCTCGAAGAAAGTTTGACTCTGTGAAGAGCTCCCTGTGGACCAGGAGAAGCAGTCATTCCAGATCACTTTCTCCTCACCTCAATTTCTGCCAGGTTGCTGGTCTCCACACTGTCTTTCCAATTACCAGTTCCCCCAATTGTCTGCCATATTGGAGGCTTAGGTGCGGTTCCATTGAATTTCTAGGCCTTTGTGTAATTCCTATTATAAAGCCTGGTCTGAATCTGCTTGAAGTTCAATGTTCAAACCACCAGGTGGCACTTGGAGTACTTTGTTTTCCTTCTCAGGTTTGGCGGCAGCCATGTTGGCAAAGTATCCAAATTTTGTAAAAAGTAAAAATAGCTCAATTAAAAATCCTTTCAATTATTAGTACTATATTGTGGTTAATCTTTTTTTTAAAAACCCCTCCCTGGTGATCCTTGGAAATGTATATTGTGTCACTTAATCCAGCCGGTCTCTGTTTAAATAGCTGCCCGCCTTTCTTTCCAATCACTGGAGCCCATGAAATGTTGCTTTTCTTCGCCATCTCCTGGATTTTGACCAAGTACGTGTAGCTTTAAGTTGCTTGTAGTAACTGCAAGGATTGGTGGCCACCAGTTAGTATAGCGGACGACAATGGTTTATTTACAAGAAAATAAGTATGCAGAGTTTTTTCACGCTGTCAGCACTTCCAGCTCTAGAATCTACTCTGCTGCAAAAGCCCACGCTCAGCACCGAGATTCCCGCGCTCATTCCCCATTGGGCGATCAGCTCACATGACCCTCGTGGTGTACAGCCCTTAAAGGGGCCAATCACTGCATTGGCCTTGTGGAATTATTACCCAATTGAAAAGATATTTGTTTCTTTCAAAAAATACTTGCGCACTGTCATAGAAATGGCATCCCGATTGTAAAACAAGATCATTAAAACAAGATCATTATTTTAAACATATCATTCGCTGTTTTGATGCTATTATCCAAGGTGGCATGGTGGCACAGTGGTTAGCACTGCTGCTTCACAGCGTCAGTGGACCTGGGTTCAGTTCCAGCCTTGGGTGGCTGTCTGTGTGGAATTTGCACGTTCTCCCTTAGGGGATTAGCAGGGCAAATGCATGGGATTACGAGAAAATTCTTGATGGGCTGAATGGACTCCTTCTACACTGTAGGTATTCTATGATAACATAAAAATATCACCTACATTTTGTAAATCACCCACTATTTGAAAACCTCTCATCTATTGTGCATTAATTGATGAATTTTCTGTTTTTTACCTTCCTCATCGCTTCCTCCTCACTGTTTTCCCCCCTGACCTCGATTCTTACTCCTTCTGCATTCTAGCCACATCCGTTTGCCACCCTCCCTTCCTCCCCTTCCCCTCATCCCTGTTCTTCCTGGTGCACTTGTGTCTTTTCACACCAAAATGAGCTGTCAGGGAAACAGTAAGAACTCTAAAAGATGCGAACAAGATTGAAATAGAGATGAGCACGAGGTGATATATGTTTGGAATGATTACTTCCTCCATTTATTTGCTTGTGAAGGCATGAAAAGACCAGCTCTCAATGAACAGAGAAATTCCTAATTTTGACACCAATGGAAGTCCTGTCCAATCTAATACCTATAAATCCCTAAGGAGAAACAGATTGCTGGGAGACTAAGGAGGGGTTTATTGGGGCACTAAGAATCATCGTGGGGGTCCTTGTAGACACTGGGGAGGCACCAATAGTTTGGAAACAGGTTAATGTGGTGTCCAATGCAAAAAGCATGACAAAATAGACAGAGCTACAGATATAAAAACAGAAAGTGCTGGAATGAACTCAATGGGTGGAATTTTACAAGAATGATTCTAAGCGTCCAGCTGGAGTGAAAATGGGAGTGTTGCAGATCCGTTTTTTGGGCAAGTTTTTACGACCAATCTTGTGCACATAGTGCATGAAGAAATGGACCAAAGTGTTTCTAGCTGCTACAGTCAATGGGCGGGGCTTAATTCACCACCCAGCAGCAGAGGGAGCTATTGCGCATGTGCAAACCTCTGATGTTGCATGTGCGCAGTAGCAACAGCAGAGACCTGACAAAGAGAGAAAGAGAGATCTACACAGTAATGACTATGAAAATCTCACTTATGCGTTTGAAGTAAACAGGAGAGCCAGATTCAGAGCGGTGCCACCAGATACATGGACAATGACGGATAACGTGCAATTATAGAGATGAAATGGCAATGAACACACCCACTCGTCACTCATTTTGTAATGTGTGTAAATGAACTATAGAGCTTTTGACGCCTGCTCATAAACAGACAAGGACAACTTGCATTTCGAGAGTGCTTTTGACACAGCTACATGCTGTAAGGTGGAGCGTTACCAGACAAAATTTAACACTGCATCACGTATGTTGCCCTTTTGTGCCTTCTGAGGACTGGTGACCAAAATCTTTGCTAAAGGGATTGACTTTAAAGTTTAACGTTTTAAAGTTTTAAATTTTAAAATTTATTCCTTAGTGTCAAAAGTCGGCTTACATTAACACTGCAATGAAGTTACTGTGAAAATCCCTTAGTCGCCACACTCCGGCGCCTGTTCGGGTACATTGAGGGAAAATTTAGCATGGCCAGTGCACCTAACCTGCACGTCTTTGGACTGTGGGAGGAAACCAGAGCACCTGGAGGAAACCCATGCAAATATGAGGAGAACATGCAGACTCCACATAAAGAACAAAGAGCAAAGAAAAGTACAGCACAGGAACAGGCCCTTCGGCCCTCCAAGCCTGCACCAATCATGATGCCTGTCTAAACTAAAACTGTGTGCACTTATGGAGTCCGTATCCTTCCATTCCCATCCTATTCATGTATTCGTCTAGTTGCCCCTTAAATGCCGCTATCGTACCTGCTCCCACCACCTCCCCGGGCAGCGCGTTCCAGACACTCACCACCCTCTGTGTAAAAAAACTTGCCTCGCACATCTCCTCTAAACTTTTCCCCACGCACCTTAAACCTGATCACAGACAGTGACCCAAGCTGGGAATCGAAACCGGGTCCCTGGCACTGTGAGGCAGCAGTGCTAACCAGGAGCATGTCCAAGGAGGAGAAGGTGGGCACTTAAAATAATTAAGTTAGTGGGTTTATTAACATGGTGGACAGAAGGATGTCATACAAATGTATTTAGCTTTCTTATACTAATATGGCAAATAGTCACATTTAGGCAAGTCTTTTCTGATAACCATGACCATTGGTTTGTGCCATTCACAATGAAAGCTTGTATTTTATCAGAACTCTATGAAATAATACTGCAGTATTTATTTTTGTTCCCAGAGCAGCAAAAGCTATATAAATATAATAGATAACTTTGGACTGATGAAATACGTAACGTAATTCATCAGGAGGCAACCACTGAGAGTCAGCGGGGAGAAAGCTATAAAAAAAAACTGAGGGAATTAATATTCAGAAAGCAAGGCTGAAGAACGTCAAGCTGGATTTGTAAGACTTATAAATTGGCAATATGATGATAAACCGTCGCACACTTTGAACACTGAAGATGAATGAGATTCACAGTATGTCTCTCCTGGGACTTAACAATAAACATGTGCTTGGAATGAGGCAGATTGTCGAATGTTTGTTATTGTAGAGTTACAGGACGTTCGATTTGTGCATTGGTAGCTTTAAAGCACGTTGAGCACGAATTTCTGTGGGTTCTCCTGCTCTCCCTCACCTCCAGCAAAGGATTGATGGACTCTGGGGGGATTTGGCGTGAATGGCCTTTTTCTTTTGGCTTCTGTGCCACTTCACTGGGGCTCCTTTCATTCACTTAGCAATGAATCCCACGTGAAAATTCCAAGCCGGCACATTTTTCCTTCCGCTTCAAAAGTAGTTAATGAGTTATGAAGTGCTTTGGGATATCCAGGGAGCATGATAAGGTGTCATACAAATGAAAATCCTTTCTTTTCAAAACATTCCCAGTTTCAGAATTCCTTCAGAATCAACCATTTCAAGCACAAAACTGGGTCCGGTAATAGGAACTGGAGCAGGCCATTCATCCCCTCGATCCTCAAGACTGTTCCTCCATATCACTAGATTGTGGCTTATCTCTACCTCAACTCTATCACCCACATAAGTTCTATATCCTCTAATACCCTTATTTGACACAAATCTATTTTGTGAAGTTATCAAATGACCCCTAACCGCAACAGTATTTTGGGGAAGAGAGTTTCAGATTTCCAATAAACTTTGCTTAAAGAAATGCTTCCTGATATCAGTCTGAACAGGCCAGCTCTAAAATTAAGGATTTAAAGTGGAGGCAATGGTGTAGTGGTATTGTCGTTGGACTGGTAATCCAGAGACCCAGGATAATGCTCTGGGGAGCTCGGTTCAAATCCCACCACGGTAGATGGTGAAATTTGAATTCAATAAAAATCTGGAATTAAAAGTCTACCAATGACCATGAAACCATTGTCGTAAAGACCCATCTGGTTCACTAATGTCCTTTAGGGAAGGAAATCTGCCACTCTTACCTGGTCTGGCCAACATGTGACTCCAGATCCACGGCAATGTGGTTTTAAATGTGACTCTTAAATGGCCGAGCAAGTCACTCAGTTGACTTGTTGAGTGAAGTCAGTAAGTGCACTTAAACTGAACAACTTCAGTTGAAGGGCAATTAGGGATTGGCAACAAATGCTGCCCCAGCCAGCGACACTCACATCCCATTAAAGAATTTTTAAGAAGGGGCTTGTCCAACTAATTAGAAATACCATTGCATATTTGAATTAACTTCTCTTTCCCTCTGGCGATTCACCACAATAATCTGAAAGTGGAAGTTGAGACAGAAATTGAAATCTTTCCGTATTCATCGTTCTGTTACTTTCTTAGCTTTCCCTTCACTTTCTCCCCTTACCAGTCCTTTTCCTGCAAGTGATGGCTCGTGCTGTGTTATGGATACCTTGGAAAGTTTGCTTAAATGGCGATTCGTTTTATAACTCTGACTGACAAACACCTTCAGCCAACATCGTTGAACCCAACACTGTCATCCCCTGACACCCACGTCTGGGGATCAGGAGTTGGAACCCATTCATCTGCTACGGTAATTGGATCACCCAAGTCAACATAGAACACAGCCTCAATCTGTGCCAACGTGACAATGAATTATGGGCACGCAAAGCTACAATGAGGGTACAGCAAAAATGGTCACCAACTGACTGTTGTAGTGATCGAGGGGTCTGTCTCTTCAGGATAGCACAACAAAAGAGGGTCACCTGGCTTGAGGGACCAATGGAAACCGAGAGTGAGTAATCACCCCAGAGGATGGAATCCTCTCTCAGGCAGAATACATCTGGAAGCCATGAAGTCCAAAGATGTGCGGGTTAGGTAGATTGGCCAGGTTAAAAATTGCCCCTTAGAGTCCTGGGATGTGTAGGTTAGAGGGATTCGCGGGTAAATATGTGGGGGTAGGGCCTGGGTGGGATTGTGGTCGGTGCAGACTCGATGGGCCGAATGGCCTCCTTCTGCACTGTAGGGTTTCTATGATTCTTTCTATGATTCTAAGTAAGCATGTGAGGACTGGAGCAGCGGGTGAGACTGTTCCAAGGCAACCTAGGGCTCCAAATCCTTGTATATAGTTTCTCTTTATTAATAAGTACCTTATGTTCCTACCGAAAGCTACGTGTCACTACAACCACTGTATGGCATGGTGAAAACAACAATGTATTTTGACTGTTAGGGTGAATATAAGAACATAAAAAATAGGAGCAGGAGTAGGCCCCTGTGAGCCTGTTTTGCAACTCAGTACGAGTGTGACTAATTTCCTACATTAACTCCACCATCCCACACTAGCCCCATATTCCTTAATCCCCTTAAGTGTTCAAAACTTTAACGACCTCTATCCTGGATATGTTCAATTCACTGCTCTCTGGGGAAAAGAATTCCAGAGATCCAGACCACTTTGAGTGAATAAATTTCTCCTCATCTCAATTCTAAATGACTGACCTCAATTTCAGGGTAAGAAGTTTAACAACACCAGGTTAAAGTCCAACAGGTTTATTTGGTAGCAAAAGCCACAAGCTTTCGGAGCTCCAAGCCCTTTCTTCAGGTGAGTGGGAATTCTGTTCACAAACAGGGCATATAAAGACACAGACTCAATTTACATGAATAATGGTTGGAATGCGAATACTTACAGCTAATCAAGTCTTTAAGATACAAACAACGTGAGTGGAGAGAGCATCAAGACAGGCTAAAAAGATGTATATTGTCTCCAGACAAGACAGCCAGTGAAACTCTGGCTCAACGGCCTCAACCGGGATATTGGGTTCATGTCACACTATTTGTAACCCCCACAGCTTGCCTGGACCTGCAGAGTTTCACTGGCTGTCTTGTCTGGAGACAATACACATCTTTTTAGCCTGTCTTGATGCTCTCTCCACTCACGTTGTTTGTATCTTAAAAACTTGATTATAGAACATAGAACATAGAACATAGAACAGTACAGCACAGAACAGGCCCTTCGGCCCACGATGTTGTGCCAACCTTCATCTGAAACCAAGATCAAGCTATCCCACTCCCTACCATCCTGGTGTGCTCCATGTGCCTATCCAATAACCGCTTAAATGATCCTAAAGTGTCTGACTCCACTATCACTGCAGGCAGTCCATTCCACACCCCAACCACTCTCTGCGTGAAGAACCTACCTCTGATATCCTTCCTATATCTCCCACCATGAACCCTATAGTTATGCCCCCTTGTAATAGCTCCATCCACCCGAGGAAATAGTCTTTGAACGTTGATTAGCTGTAAGTATTCGCATTCCAACCATTATTCATGTAAATTGAGTCTGTGTCTTTATATGCCCTGTTTGTGAACAGAATTCCCACTCACCTGAAGAAGGGGCTTAGAGCTCCGAAAGCTTGTGGTATTTGCTACCAAATAAACCTGTTGGACTTTAACCTGGTGTTGTTAAACTTCTTACTGTGTTTACCCCAGTCCAACGCCGGCATCTCCACATCATGGCTACCATCGACACCTCAATTTCTGAAACAGTGGGTGGGATTTTAAGGCCTCATATTATGTCCTGAAACCGTAATGTCCCACTCGAAGTCAACGGACCTTTCCATGTCCCACCCCTCGCCCGCTCCGATTCCCGTGGCGGGCGGGGCGATAAAATTCCGGCCTGTGTCTCCAGATTCTAGACTCCTCAGCCAAGGAAAACATCATCCCAACATCTACCCTGAAGAATTGCATATGTTTCGATGAGATCAACTCTCTTTCTTTTAAGTTCTAGACAATAAAGGCCCGTTATTCAAATCTCACTCCATAGGACAATTTCCCCCATCTTTGTTACCGTCCCTCCAGGTGCAGGAAAATGGGTGCCTTTAGTGGTAGTTATTGTCGGTGCAGACTCGATGGGCCAAAGGACCTTTTCAGCGCTGTATGATTCTAGACTCTAAGGCAAGTAAATCCTCCCTAAGGTAGGAGACCAAAACTGTACACAATACTCCAGCGGTGGTCTCATCGAGGCCCCATATAATTTCAGTAATAACTTTTTCAGTGTCACACTCCAATCCTTTGCAATGAGAGCTGACATATAATTTGCTTTCCTAATTGTTTGCTATATCTCTGCATGTTAACATTCTGTTCATGCGCAGTGGCACCCAGATCACTCTGAATACCAACATTCCCCCCTTCTTTTAACATTTAAAAGATACTCTGTGCTTCTAGGTTTTCTTCAAAGAGGATAACTTGACACTTCCCAACATCCATATCCCACTCACTTGACCTGTCTTTTTTTATATTAATTTTACAGGATGGAAGCATCGCTGGCTGGGTCAGCAATTATTGCCCATCCCTAACTACCCTCCATCTCAGAGGGTATTTAAGAGTCAACCACATTGCTGTGGGTCTGGAGTCACATGTCGGTCAGACCGGGTAAGGGTGACAGATTTCCTTATCTAAAGGACATTAGTGAACCAGACGGGTTTTACGACAATCGACAATGGCTTCATGGGCATCATTAGACCTTTAATTCCAGATTTTTTTTTTATTGAATTCAAATTTCACCATCTGTCGTGGTGGGATTTGAACCCGGGTCCCCAAATCTTGCTCTGGGTTTCTGGATCACTAGCCCAGTGACAATACCACTGCGCCACTTCCTCCCCAGTCATATTTATCCCTTTACAGCCTCTTTGAATCCTCAACCCCACAGCTTACTTTTCCACCTAAACTTGAATTGTTAGCAAACTCAGTTATGCCATCCAAAAATCATGAGTACCCTCATCCTTTGGCCCAAATCTAATTAGTTGCATGACTGAATTTCTGAACTTATTTTCCTTTGTTTCTTATAACATAGATACATTTATAAACACATACCTTGAGATTTCTGATGTCATGTGGAACTGCACCGTTCAATTTTGCGGAACAATTAAAAAAGAATGGTGTCGGCTGAAGACATTTGTCAGTAGGGTTATAAAATGAATAGCCATTTAATCAAACTTTCCAAGGTGTCCATAACACAGCACAAGCCATCGCTTGCAGGAAAGGACTGGTAAGGGGAGAAAGTGAAGGGAAAGCTAAGAAAGTAATAAGGTTAGACAGGGGAGACTCAGAAAGAATGTTCCCAATGGCGGGGGAGTCCAGACTAGGGGGTTATAGTTTGCGGATAAGGGATAAGCCTTTTAGAACTGAGGTGAGGAGAAATTTCTTCACCCAGAGGGTGGCGAATGTGTGGAATTCACTACCACAGAATGTATTCGAGGCCAAAGCGTTGTCTGATTTCAAGAAGAAATTAGATATAGCTCCAGGGGCTAAATGGATCAAGAGATAGGGGAGGAAGGGGGGATCTGCTATGATGAAAATAAATGGTGGAGCAGGCTCGAAGGGCCGAATGGCCTATTCTTGCTGCTAATTTCTATGTTTCTAACTCATGTGATGTCTGGCAGAAAAGAAATGGGAGCTAGTCATTAGTTCCTTCATGAGTATGAAAGGACTGGAATGTGAAACCAAGTTGAACATGAGAGGTGCTGATGCTACTGCTCTGTAAGCCCTCTCATTGCTGGGGGCTCACTGCAACATCCATGCGGGCTTTAGTAGCACAGGAATCCAGGGGCATTGGGAGCGACCGTGCAAGGAAATGCCTACTTGGAAGACAGCTCAACATCATTTTAGGTGGTTTATTTCTCCTGTATGTTTGAGCTCTGAGTTGCTTCATAAATTACCTCATCCCTCCCGCTTTTGCTTATATTTACAGGCCAAAACCTTTTTCCCCCATAAACATGTTTCCCTTTCCATGGCCAACGAGATGGCTGCTTTGCTTATTGAGACTAATTGGTCCTTCAGAGATCTCAGTTCCCAAAACAATCGAAGCTTTACTAAATGGCACTGTCTAAATAGCAAATGACTCTAAAGACCTTCATGCGGGAAAGCAAGTTTAAAATGTTAATGATATCATTTGTCATCGTTTGTATTACAAATGGGGGATGAAGATAGAAAGCAGGAGGCAACATCTATTAACATGCCTGGAATGAAGAGAGTAACATTAACTTTTCATATTCTGTGTTTCTCTACTCTAATCCTGCAACACAGATCTAACAAGGTCAGAATGTATAACTCTCCTGGGGATATGGGAAATATTCATTGCTGAGAAAGTCTTGCCAAACCTCCCGCTGTTACATCTTTCCCCAACGGGGCAGATTTTAACTTCTCTGCAGGGAACCGTTTGTTATCCTAAACTGCTGGAAAGTCAGTAAGCATGCGCTTTTTTTTCCCAGTTTAATTTAATATTTCATTTGCTGCAACAGAAAATGACAGGGGAGGCATTTCTGGATATTTTAATCCAGAACGCAGCCTCATGCCACAGGGAAAGCCCAGCAGGCTCAGGAAAGGGAGACTGTGACCCGCCAGGGATTGAGGGAGAGGGGGCTTAGGAGACATTGCAATGTTGGCCCAGTCCAATAGACATGATGCACTCATTAGCTGTGGGAAGAAGGAGAAAGACAATTGGGAGAACACTGACAATGCAGACCCAGACAAAGGCACCATTGCTCAGAAGGCTGTCCAAAATGGAGGGGTGTGGGCGGTGGGGCGGGAGAAAGGGGGAGCCGGGGGGGTGGGGGTGTGGGCTGGCGGGGATCATAGATCATAGAATCCCTACAGTCCAGGAGGAGGCCATTCGTCCCTTAGAGTCTGCGCCGACTCTCCAACACATCATCTTACCCAGGCCCACCTCCATCCTATTCCCGCCATCCTACGTATTTACCCCATTATTCCCCCTAACCTACACATCCCGGGATACTAGAGGAAATTTAGCATGGCCGATCCATCTAACCTCCACATGTGGGAGGAAACCGGAGCACCCGGAGGAATCCCACGCAAACACTGGGAGAACGTGCAGACTCCAAATGAGTTGATGAAGGACAAATGAGGATGAAGCACAAAATAGGTATATGGGAGTGTTAGGAAACTCTATAATTAAGAGGATAGGTAGCATCTTGTGCAGCCCCAGACAAGAGTTCTGAAGGATATGTTGCTTAATCATTGCCAAGGGAAGAGATATCTTCAGGTGGTCTGGGGAGAAAGTGGTAAATGGAAGATAAATCCAATTAGGGCTGTGCTCAAAGAGATGATGCAGGTTAGAACAGGGAGGAAGCCCTCCTCACGGAACACCAGCAATTATGAACTAAACTAATGAACAGAATCTTGAGGGTCATAATATCTGGACTCTGCTCAAGCCACATGCAAATTAACATAGAGACTGAGAGATCAGAAGAACTAACATGTGACTAAAAAGCTGGTGTAGGAAAGCTGGTGTAGGGCTACTGAATCCCTACAGTGCAGAAGGAGGCCATTCGGCCCATCGAGTCTGCACCAGCCACAATCCCACCCAGGCCCTATTCCCGTAACTGCACAAATTTACCCTGTTAATCCCCCTGACACTAGGGTCAATTTATCATGGCCAATCAACCTAACCTACACATCTTTGGACTGTGGGAGGAATCTGGAGCACCCGGAGAGAATCTATTCAGACACTGGGAGAACGGGTAAACTCTGCACAGACAGTGACTTGAGGTTGGAATTGAACCCGGGTCCTTGGCGCTGTGAGGCAGCTGTGCTAACCACTGTGCCACTGTCCCCCAAAACACTGGGTCTGAAGGCACTATACACATGTGTTGGCCTCCACCTGCGTCAGAGTAGAACCAGGGTACCAGCAGAAAGAGTGAATGGAAATATGGAAAAGCCATTAAGTTCGTAAGATGGGTAATTGGCAGGGGAAGAGATCTACAAGAAATTAAACATGCCAAAACATAAATGAAACAGTACTCGTGAGTATAGTGCAAACTAATCTAAGGAAGGACATAAGGGGGCAGGGAATAGACTTATGGAACTGGCATGTAAAAACATGTGAAAAATAAAATGACAGGACCTGGTTTTAAACAAGAGGTACAGAGTCTGCACAGTAATGTATACAGGGGATGAATTTCACACAAGGGCCTGCTCCCTGGTATATAAGTCAGGGTGAACATACCTGTATTGGCCAGCTTGCCCTAGAGCCATTAAAGGCCATAATTGCCATCGGGCCTGAGCTTGAGGTGGAACTTCCACCCCCTTCACAGTGGAAGCCCTGACAGCTATTCAAATGGCCAGCAGCCCTGTTGACCCCAATGGGAGTAGCGGCCACCGCTGGGACCACTGAGAGCAGCCAGGAGTCCCATACAAGATGAGGGCAGGGCTGTGCCATAGCCAGGCTGACAAGGCCCTGCAAGGAGGAGTCGCTGGGAAGGGGGACAGGATGGTTAAGGCAGTAGGGATGGGAAACGTGGGCGAGGGGTGGGGGGGAGGGGAAGAACCTTGGGCAGATCTCTATGGGAACAGACTGCCCAATCCAGAGGCACATTTCTGTCCAGTCACCAGCTTTTGCTGGGCAGTCTGGACACTCAGGCCGAAGGTTTCTGGTCGTGCCCGCTGGTGGGCTCTTATGGTCCTGCCGACAGCGGACCTCCGTTACGGGTTCCCCAGCAACGGAGGGTGTGAGCAACAAGAAAACTGTTGATAGAGGCCGGACCGGAAGATTCTGCCGCCAGTCAATGGCAAGCTGGGGTGCGGAAAATCCCGCCCTAGGTGTGGGTATCCCCCGCTGCAGGAAAATCCCGGCTGTGGTGGGAGGAGGTCCTTATGGGGCAATTAGAATATGTGACGAATGTGACAGCGATGCGACATTCAGACGAATGAGGGGGGATCTCATAGAGACTTATAAAATTCTTACAGGACTAGACTGGGTAGAGGCAGGGAGGATGTTCCCGATGGTGGGAGTGTCCAGAACCAGGGGTCACAGTCTGAGGATTTAGGGTAGACCATTTAGGACGGAGATGAGGAGACATTTCTTTACCCAAAGAGTGGTGAGCCTGTGGAATTCATTACTACAGGAAGTAGTTGATGCCAAAACATTGATTGCATTCAAGAGGCGGCTGGATATAGCACTTGAGGTGAATGGGATCAAAGGTTATGGGGAAAAAGCAGGATTAGTTGGATGATAAGCCATGATCGTAGTGAATGGCAGAGCAGGCTCGAAGGGCCAAATGGTCTCCTCCTGCTCCTATCTTCTGTGTTTCTATTAAGTAGCCACTCATGGGCCTCACTTGGCCCACGAGCGAACAGGCCTCCGAATGCCTTCCATGCTGTGGGTGGGCAAGCAACGATCATGGCATCATTGCCATGGCACCTGACTTCAAGCTATTATTCTGCCCCTGGTGCCTGCAAATTTTGGCCCAGTGTCTACAATAAATCAGGGTGCCAGAGGCAATAATACATTGTGAGGAAACAGATATAGTCAAGATTACTGAGACTGAGAAAAATCAAGACTGGAAACTGAACATTGCCGAGTATAATGCATAGATCGAGCGGCTCTATCATCAGAAGGGTCAATGAACTGAAACATTGGGCGGCATTCTCCGCTCTCATCAATGGTGGGACCTGTTGCGACCAAGGATGGAAAATCTGGCATTCCAGCCAAAACTCCATTCACTTTCAGCGGCACTGGAAAATCCCAGCCCCGTACGAGGATGGAGAATTTTGGCCTTTAGCTCTATTTCTCTCTCCATAGATGCTGCCCTGATCTGCTGAGTATTTCCAGCATTTTCTGTTTAAATTCCAATTTCCAGCATCTGCAATATTGTGATGTTGTGTTGTGGTGATGATACAATATCAGATTGTTCTGGTTGGTGTAAAGTCCTATCATGCGATTTATGGTTCAACTTATTAATGAATATGTCAGTTAACTGATGGGTGGCACACTTAATGTTACATTGATGTGAACCGGAAATATAATTACAAATTAAATTGGCTTCCAATTATTTCTTGCTCAACCTGAATATGGAGGGAGTGCAGCGAAGGTTTATCAGGCTGATTCCTGGGATGGCAGGTCTGTCATTTGAGGAGAGACTAAATTGGTTGGGATTATATTCATTGGAGTTTAGAAGAGTGAGAGAGGATCTCATAGAAACTTATAGAACTCTAACAGGATTAGGTAGGGTAGATTCAGAAAGAATGTTCCCAGTGGAGGGGGAGTCCAGAACTAAGAGGTCATAGTTTAAGGATAAGGAGGACTGAAGTGAGGAGAAATTTGTTGACCCAGAGAGTCGTGAACCTCTGGAATTCACTACCACAGAATGTAGTTGAGGCCAAAACATTGTGTGATTTCAAGAAGAAATTAGATATAGCTCTTGGGGCTAAAGGGATTGGGGAAAAGGGGGAAAGGCGGGATCAGGAGATTGAATTTGATGATCAGCCGTGATCAAAATGAGTAAGTAGTCTCACCAAACCAGGTTAAAGTCCAACAGGTTTATGTGGTAGCATGAGCTTTCGGAGCACTGCTCCTTCATCAGGTGAGTGCAGGTTTTGCACTCACTTGATGAAGGAGCAGTGCTCCGAAAGCTCGTGCTACCACATAAACCTGTTGGACTTTTACCTGGCGTTGTGAGACTTCTTACTGTGCCCACCCCAGTCCAACGCCGGCATCTCCACATCATGATCAAAATGAATAGTGGAGCGGGCTCCAAGGGCTGAATGGTCTACGCCTGCTTCTAGCTCCTATGCTTTTAATGCAAGTATAGTTGTTACTCTCTTATGTTGACACATAATAATGACATTGAATGTGCCAAGGGCCACTGCCACAACAACAAAAAAGGCCCCAAACTAAATTAAAATTCCATATAACTTTCAACTGACATTATTAAAAATTACATATATCTGGGGCTGTAATGTAAAGCCAGATAGAGCTTCAATCTTCGGGTGTGTTACATTATTGTATATTATTAGATGGTGGTTATGAATCATTGCCAGATATTTATTGTTCCCAACTTAAACCACTGATGTATTGTGAAAGTAATCACTGCAGCTTTCCCCCTGAAGTTTCTTGTTATCACTGTTGATTTTTAGTTTCCATCTTTCAGGATTTTGCCACACATGGTATTCGTTCTGCAAATTGTTTCATATGTACCACTACAGCCTTACGAAGAAAATTATGGAGTCTCATTAAATTGTCATCCATGTCAAAGAAAAAGGGGGACAAAAATCACAAGGAATGGTAAACTCTTGGGTTAAGTGAGCAAAGATCCAGAAAGAAATGAAACTTCAATGAGAAATACAAAGGCCCCTTTGTGACTGGTCCGACGAAACTAAATCATTTCATGACATACTCAAGATCATATGGCATCTTTTCAAAATAGTTTCACAGAAGGGAGGAGAGGTTAGTCGATCTGGAATTATATTCCATTGCATGGGGTCGCAGAGTACTTTAACATGCTCCAGAGAGTCAAACAAGATGGGGGAACAGTGTTGTTGTCAGAGGTGCAAATTAAGTGAATAAGATTACTCGCAAGTGCTGCAGTGCTTGAACATGTTATAAGGTCCAGTGTCAAAACTGGAAGGGTTTTCATAGAAAGAGCACAAGGAGAGAATTTCCTTCCTCACTCTCTCATGCAGGCCAACAATTACTTACAAGTTATTATGGGTGGCACGGTGGCACAGTGGTTAGCACTATTGTCTCACAGTGCCAGGGACCCAGGTTCCATTCCTGGCTTGGGTCACTGTCTGTGTGGAGTCTGCACGTTCTCCCCGTGTCTGCGTGGGTTTCCTCCGGGTGCTTCAGTTTCCTCCCACAGTCCGAAAGACGTGCTGGTTAGGGTGCACTGGCCATGCTAAATTCTCCCTCAGTGTACCCCGAACAGGAGTGTGGCAACTAGGGGATTTTTACAGTAACTTCATTGCAGTGTTAATGTAAGCTTACTTGTGACACTGGTAAATAAACTAAAAAAAAGCTTCTCCGCAGCAACTTGCCGGGACTTCTTTAACAGCACCTTGCAAACCTGTGATTTCCACTGCCTCAAAGAACAAGGCCAGCAGAGCCATGGATCACCACCACCTCCAGGTTTCCCTCTATTCTGACTTGGAACGATACCACCGTTCCTTCACTGTGGCTGTGTCAAAGTCCTGGAACTCCCTCAATAACAACACTGTGGTTAGTCCTTCAGTATATGGACTGCAGTGGTTCAAGTAGACAGCACTTTATCAAATGCAAGTCAGGATGGGCGTGTCACATGATTAAGTGGAAAGAAAATTATTAATACACAACATCATGTACTTGGAATGTCACTAGTCTTAACAAAATGAAGCAGGATCTTCTTCATCTGAAGTTAGATTAATTGCTGTTTAGAAGGTTTATGCTGCACAGGTAATCCTCAGCTTTACTCTTGATAATCAATACTTTAATTCCAAGTAAAACAGTAGGAAGGCTAATGGGTCTGTTGTTGCCGCATTTTATCACCCTTATTGAACATGCCAAACACACTAGGCTGTTTCCAACCTACTCGTACATCCCCTAGTGTCCACTTACAGCTTCTTAATGAGTAACAAATAAATTTGTCCAGCCAAATGAGAAAAAATAACCTCTCAAAATCCTGAAAGAGAAAATGCTCACATTGTACTAACACCGATGGACCGATGGGCCGAAGGGCCCTTTCTGCACTGTACGACTCTATGACTAATGATTTTCGGCCTTTCACAAATCTCCTTTCATCAGGTGAGTGGGAGTCGTGGGAGACTCCCACTCACCTGATGAAGGGGCAGCGCTCCGAAAGTTTGTGGCTTGTGCTACCAAATAAACCTGTTGGACTTTAACCTGGTGTTGTGAGACTGCTTACTGTGCTTACCCCAGTCCAACGCCGGCATCTCCACAATAAATGCTGGCCAGCCAGCGATGCCCACGTCCCACGAATGAATAAGAAAAACTACAACCTATTCCAGGAGATTTATTGGTTTTTAAGCTCTTCTCGTTTTACCTTAGAACTAAATCTAATTTCTAACATGCTGTTCACTTTGCCTTGATACTTGGGCGGCATGGTAGCACAATGGTAAGCACTACTGCTTCACAGCGCCAGGGACCCGGGTCCAATTCCTGCCTCGTGTGACTTCCTGTGTGGAGTTTGCACGTTCTCCTCGTGTCTGCATTGGGTTTCCTCCGGGTGCGCCAGTTTCCTCCCACACTCCAAAGATGTGCAGGTTAGGTGGACTGGTCATGTTAAATTGCCTCTCAGTGCCAGGGGAGTTAGCAGGGTAAATACGTGGGGTTATGGGGTAGGGCCTGGCTGGGATTGTTGTTGGTGCAGGCTCAATGGACCAAATGGCCTCCTTCTGCACTGTAGGGATTCCCTGACTTCTTTGTGAGATCGTGGAGGAAATGATTGTTTACAATCTTTGCGAGCATGTTCTCACCTCCAGCTTGAGGCTCATTCTATCTTTCAGTGTTCTCACCCTTCACTGACAGCTTGAATTGGCCGTGTAATTGGATATGCTACTGTACAAAGTGATTCAGAGCTCAGGATTAATAATCCACAACATGAGCTCAAATCCTAGCATTGCAGTTTGAGAACACATTTTTGTTGAAGAAAAAAGAAAAATAAGTTATGTTTTGTCTGAAAATTGCTCCTGTGAAATACTTTGGCATGTTTGATTTGTCTGGTTTGAATGATTTCCAATTCCTCTCTCAATGTTCCTTGCAAGCCTCTTTGTTCACACTTGTCTAAGTGGAGATTAATATGAGAATGTTCCGAGTTATCGCCTTAATGTTGTTGCTTTGACACCAGATTGTCAGCCATTCATCAATAGCTGCAATTTAATGGAAGAACTTCTCTCCTTTACAAGTATATCAAAGATTCTTACTTTGCAGCACTTACCTTTGACTTTCGAGGTCATCCTCATCCATGTATCTTTAAATCCCCTACATTAATTTTTAATTTCACCTTTACCTTTTCATGGACTATTATTATAGGAGCTGGACTTTCCTATTCAGTACCTGTGTGCACGGTGGCACAATGGTTAGCACTGTTGCCTCGTAGTGTCAGGGACGCCGGTTCAATTCCTGCTTCGGGTCACTGTCTGTGTGGAGCTTGCACCTTCTCCCCGTGTCTGTGTGGGTTTCCTCTGGATGCTCCGGTTTCCTCCCACACTCCAAAGGTGTGCAGGTTTGGTGGATTGGCCATGCTAAATTGCCCCATAGTGTCCCAAGATATATAGGATTAGTGGGGTGAATACGTAGGGTTACGGGGTAAGCCTGGGTAAGAGTCGGTGCAGACTCGGTCATAGAATCCCTACAGCGCAGAAGGAGGCCTTTTGGCCCATTGAACCTGCACTGACAACAATCCCACCTAAGCCCTATCCTCGTAACCCTACATATTTCCCTGCTGCCCTCCCTGGCATTAAGGGTTAATTTAGCATGGCCAATCCACCTAACACGTACATCTTTGGATTGTGGGAGGAAACCGGAGCACCCGGAGGAAGCATACGCAGACACGGGGAGAACGTGCAAATTCCACACAGACAGTGACCCGAGGCTGGAATCAAACCCTGGTGCTGTGAGGCAGCAGTGCTAAACACTGTGCCAACCGAATGGCCTCCTTCTGCAGTGTCGGGATTCTATGATTGCATTGTATCACTTCCAACATTTCAATCCAGAGCTCATTTGATAATCTTCACTATTTAATAAACCATTTGTCTGTCCCCCTTACACCCACACCCCACCCACCCCCACCTCCACACACTCCCCTCCCCACCTGAACCTAAATCATCCAATATGGAAAGCAGACCATCTCGTGACTTGTGCCAGCATAACTTGTGAACTAACCTGGCTGACACCAGTCAATATTCTGTTGTCTGTAATCCTCTGCTTCCTGAATGCACATTCTACAGAACAGACTGTTACCACATTGCCAAACTCGCATAATCCAAACCAGCAAACCTACTTGGCGATCTGTGAACTTTTCTTCCTTTTTTGGCGTGCTTGTCATTACTCCTGACACCCCTTCCCCCTTCAGACTTTTCCTACACTATCTCCAGTATCTGATATAGCTGTCCTCATGTGCTTGTAAAAGTCCTCAGATCCCCTGGGAAACATTAAAGCATTAATCTTTCCATTTGAAAGACCTGTCTTCTCATCATACGTCTTTTATTTTAGTCATTACACATTTAGAATGCAAAACACATTGCAGTAATAAATCAAACTGCTACCAGAGTCATGTCTAATTAATGTCCATGGGTAGAGTTGCAGTGGGATTTCCACCTGCATAAAGTTAGAACTGCGATACAAGGGAAGGTATCAATGGAGGCCTTTAACTACTGTTGTCAAAAGATTTTCATATCACAAATTAGCTGAATATTAATAACTAATTCACATCATAGAATAGAATCATTGAACCCGTACAGTGCAGGAGGGGGCTATTCAGTCCATCGAGCCGGCACTGACAACAATCCCACCCAGACCCTATCCCTGTAATCCCATGTATTTACCCTATTAATCTCCCTGACACTAAGGGGCAATGTAGTCCCTATAACCTGCACGTCTTTGGACTGTGGGAGGAAACCGGAGCACCCAGAGGAAACCCATATAGTCATCGGGAGAACATGCAAACTTCACACAGGCAGCCACCCAAGGCCGGAATTGAACCCGGGTCCTTGGCGCTGTGAGGCAGCAGTGCTAACCACTGTGTCACTGTGCTGCCCCATGGTGTGGAGATGCCGGCGTTGGACTGGGGTAAACACAGTAAGAAGTTTAACAACACCAGGTTAAAGTCCAACAGGTTTATTTGGTAGCAAAGTTGCAGCTCCGAAAGCTTGTGTGGCTTTTGCTACCAAATAAACCTGTTGGACTTTAACCTGGTGTTGTTAAACTTCTTACTGTGTCTGCCCCATGGTGCCATGGTAACAGAATTACAAATTTCATTTACTTTATGTAAATTTAATTTTACTTTTATTTTAAAAACATTTTTATACTTAAATTCTTCACCTTCTTCAAAATGTACATTTTCGATTCTGCCAAGTTCTAATGGTCAACATTATGAAGTACAATAGGGAGGAATTTTACCCTGGGTGGGTGAGTGGGTCAGAATAAAGGTGGATGAGAGTCTAAATGGGTAAGAAATGGGAGCCAACTGCACTCAGGACGGACAAGGGGAACACAGCCAATTCCCTCCCTGGAGGTGGTTGGCATTTTAAGTGGGTTAATGAGCTGGAAGCTTCAGATTTAACATGCTTTGGAGGTTTGTCTGTGGCCAGCTGTCCTTCCTGAGCTCCAACAAACCCGGCAACAGGAGCTAAGTGAACACAACCTCTTTATGGGTCAGAAGGGGCTGGAGTTCTTCTGTCCAGCCCTTCAAGCTAGTTTTTTCTTTATTCATTCGTGGGAGATGGGTGTCTCTGGCTGGGCTAGCTTTTATTGCCCATCTCCTGTTGCCCTTGAACTGAGTAGGTTGCTAGACCATTTCAGAGGGCAGTTGAGAGTCAACCACATTGTTGTGGCTCTGGAGTCACATAAAGACCAGACCGGGTAAGAATAGCAGATTTCCTTCTCTAAAGAAGGCACGGTGGCGCAGAGGTTAGCACTGCTGCCTCACAGCGCCAGGGACCCGGGTTCGATTCTCGGCTTGGGTCACTGTCCGTGTGGAGTTTGAGTGTTTTCCCCATGTCTGCGTGGATTTCCTCTCGATGCTCCAGTTTCCTCCCACAGTCTGAAAGACGTGCTGGTTAGGTGCATTGGCCATGCTAAATTCTCCCTCAGCGAACCCGAACAGGCGCTGGAGTGTGGCGACTAGGGGATTTTCACAGTAACTTCATTGCAGTGTTAATGTAAGCCTACTTATGACTAATAAATAAACTTTATTTAACTTTTATTTAGTGAACCAGATGGGTCTTCCCACAATCGACAATGGTTTCATGGTTATAGATAGGATATAGATAGGCTGGAAATTTGGGCAAAGAAATGGCAGATGGAGTTCAATCCAGATAAATGCGAAGTGATGCATTTTGGTAGAACGTAGGGGGGAGCTATACGATAAATGGCAGAACCATAAAGGGTGTAGATACGCAGAGGGACCTGGGTGTGCAAGTCCACAGATCCTTGAAGGTGACGTCACAGGTGGAGAAGGTAGTGAATAAGGCATATGGCATGCTTGCCTTTATAGGACGGGGCATAGAGTATAAAAGTTGGGGTCTGATGTTGCAGTTGTATAGAACATTGGTTCGGCCGCATTTGGAATACTGCGCCCAGTTCTGGTCGCCACACTACCAGAAGGACATGGAGGCTTTAGAGAGAGTGCAGAGGAGGTTTACCAGGATGTTGCCTGGTATGGAAGGGCTTAGTTATGAGGAGAGATTGGGTAAACTGGGGTTGTTCTCACTGGAAAGACGGAGGATGAGGGGTGACCTAATAGAGGTGTATAAAATTATGAAAGGCATAGATAGGGTGAACGGTGGGAAGCTTTTCCCCGGGTCGGTGGTGACGTTCACGAGGGGTCATAGGTTCAAGGTGAAGGGGGGGAGGTTTATCACAGATATCAGAAGGACATATTTTGCACAGAGGGTGGTGGGGGCCTGGAATGCACTGCCAGGCAAGGTGGTGGAGGCAGACACACTGGGAATGTTTAAGACTTATCTAGATAGCCACATGAACGGAGTGGGAATGGAGGGATACAAAAGAATGGTCTAGTTGGGACCAGGGAGCGGCGCGGGCTTGGAGGGCCGAAGGGCCTGTTCCTGTGCTGTATTGTTCTTTGTTCTTTGTTCTATCAGTACATTCTTAATTCCAGGTTACTTTTATTGAATTCAAGTTCCACCATGGTGGGATTTAGACCCTGGTCCCCAGAACATTAGCTGAGTTTCTGGATTAATAGTCTAGCGATGATACCACTAGACAATCACCTCCCCCATGTTGCCAAATGCCAGTGTCTGCATTTAGTTTGGTGAAAATGAAAATGTGCTTTTTGTTAGCTCTGCCTGACTCTTATCCAAAGACGCCATTGATGAATCACCCTTTCCATGGACTTGTTTAACTGTGTGAGGTCAACACAGATTCACAGTATGCCGCTTGGTTTTGCAACCATTTGCAACCAGGCATTGCAACCAAGCCTGAACATCAACCTGTAGGTTTGGTGACAGGTGAGATTACTCCCCTGGTGCAGCACTGACTCTATTTCTTTGCTTCAATTTCTGTGAAAATGGACGTGGAACTTTCCTTGGGGTGTACTGATCTGGAATCTGGGGTGGGATTTTCCGGCCAAGCTCACCCCAAAGTCGGAAAATCCCGCCTGAGGTCAACTGACCTTTGTCTGGTCCATGTCCTGCCCGTCACGGGAATTGGGAAAATTCCGCCCCTGCTCTCAATGTTATGTGATTATTTGTTTTTCGCTTCCTATTACCTCTAAGTACATCTGGAAATTCTGTCCTGAATTCTTTCAATTTGTCTTGGATTCCCAGTTGGTCTACTTTATAGTTGAGGTATAAATTTGTGCGAGCTTTCAAATTTAATAGGGGACACTCTTGGTTCTGGATTACATAGGAACTTTCTATGATCTATTTTCCTTTGCACTGGAGTCAATAATCCTTTGATCTTTAGCTGAATGCCTCCTGGACTATGGAGTTGAATAGTCGATGGCTGGAGGAAGTCTTGCTTGATAGCCACTGTTCTGTGCCTGAAAGAACTGAAACTCCTGCTCCAGTGTCTAACTTGAATTTTGTTTTATGTCCGTTGACTGTTATGACTGTAATAGGGCGGCACGGTAGCACAGTGGTTAGCACTGCTGCTTCACAGCTCCAGGGTTCCGGGTTCGATTCCCGGCTCGGGTCACTGTCTGTGTGGAGTTTGCACATTCTCCTCGTGTCTGCATGGGTTTCCTCCGGGTGCTCCGGTTTCCTCCCATAGTCCAAAGGTGTGCGGGCTAGGTTGATTGGCCAGGTTAAAAATTGCCCCTTAGAGTCCTGAGATCCGTAGGTTAGAGGGATTAGTGGGTAAATATGTGGGGGTAGGGCTTGGGTGGGATTGTGGTCGGTGCAGACTCGATGGGCCGAATGGCCTCTTTCTGCACTGTAGGGTTTCTATGATATCTATGACTTCTAATAGTTCCCATTTGAGCCTGTAATTTCTCCCGAGAATGGTACTTCATTTGCTTTTTCAATTTCAAATTATTGAGTGCGACGTTATTTAATTCATTTCTCCTTACATTCTGAGTTAGGAGCTTTTTGCTGTGGCATACAGCTTTAAAATATCCTACAGGACATTCTTCATGCCAATACAGCCTTTTCCCGCCGCATCAAGAACACTGAGTAATGGCGGCTGCCGCACCCTCTTCACCCGCTCTGTTTATGAGATGGTGCAATGCTAGTTGTGTGCCTTACAAACTGTATTGTGTTAGCTGCTTTTTCCAGGAAATCTTGTTGCCTCAAATAAATGCCCGATTTAGTTTTCTCATTTCTGCCTGCCTTGTTAACTGCACAGCCTTCGATAATGTTAAGTCCTCTCTTGATTGTAGAAAATCTGATAAAGTCTCCTCTAAGACTCCTATAACAACGCCATCCTGAATTTATTCATCTTTCAGGGTTCTACCTTTGCAATTCTCAATTAGTCAGTATAAAACATTAATAAATTAATCTAAACTCTTTCTTGGTCTTTGGGTACATCTATGAACTTCACTCTTTCTATGATTGTGTTCCTTATAAGGCTAAAATATTATCAAAACTTTTACAACATCTTCAAATGTTGCCTTTGCTTCATTTATGCCCTATCTGACCATTTCATCATCTGCAGAACTACCTATAGTGTAGAGAAGAGTTCCTTAGTAGGTTTCTCTGCTGATGCTGAAGTGGTTTTGTACCTGGTAAGCCTTTGGCGTTTATCCGGCCACTTTTCGACTTGATCCAGGACTTTCATGTGTTCAGAGTACTATAACAAAGCTAAGATTTTCTCCATGGCTTTTCTTCACTCTAGCCTTTCTTTGAATTCTTTTGGCATTTGTTCCCACACTATCCAATCCTTGCAGTTTTTATTTTAGTCGTTGGGCCATTTACTTGGTGCTTTTTCCATTGTCTTTACCATTGTCACCTCTGTTATCTCTTGGTCTGTGGATCTTAGCTGAGGTTTTCCATGCTCAGTCTCGATAGAGACTGATGGAGGCAAGGCTGTTGGTGAACTTTAACTTTTACTAAACATTCTTCTTACTACGTATAGTATAAGGCTTAGCACAAGGCTTCACATAGAACATCTCTCTGCATAGTCTGTTAGGTGATCTTAGATGACTGAAAAAGTAGACTTTCTATTTGCATTAAGCCTTAACACTACAGAGTGGCACTTGAACCCACAAGTTTCTAACACAGAGGTGAGAATACTATCTACTGGACCATGGTTGACAGAATGACAATTCTCACCTAGTTATTACTATAACATTTCCTAAACCTTGGCACTGTCAACTTGCGCTTAAAGGTGGGCATATCTCTAAAGGAGAGAACGCAGACTCTGGGTTGCATTACAGTCACTATGCTTCTAAAGGTTGGAAAGCATTTTCAAGTATCCTAAGATCATGAAAGATTTGATTTTGATTTGATTTGATTTGATTTATTATTGTCACATGTATTAGTATACAGTGAAAAGTATTGTTTCTTGCGCGCTGTACTGACAAGTACCGTTCATAGAACATAGAACATAGAACAGTACAGCACAGAACAGGCCCTTCGGCCCACGATGTTGTGCCGACCTTCATCTGAAACCAAGATCAAGCTATCCCACTCCCTACCATCCTGGTGTGCTCCATGTGCCTATCCAATAACCGCTTAAATGTTCCTAAAGTGTCTGACTCCACTATCACTGCAGGCAGTCCATTCCACACCCCAACCACTCTCTGCGTGAAGAACCTACCTCTGATATCCTTCCTATATCTCCCACCATGAACCCTATAGTTATGCCCCCTTGTAATAGCTCCATCCACCCGAGGAAATAGTCTTTGAACGTTCACTCGATCTATCCCCTTCATCATTTTATAAACCTCTATTAAGTCTCCCCTCAATCTCCTCCGCTCCAGAGAGAACAGCCCCAGCTCCCTCAACCTTTCCTCATAAGACCGACACTCCAAACCAGGCAGCATCCTGGTAAATCTCCTCTGCACTCTCTCCAGCGCTTCCACATCCTTCTTATAGTGAGGTGACCAGAATTGCACGCAATATTCCAAATGCGGTCTCACCAAGGTCCTGTACAGTTGCAGCATAACCCCACGGCTCTTAAACTCCAACCCCCTGTTAATAAAAGCTAACACACTATATGCCTTCTTCACAGCTCTATCCATTTGAGTGGCAACCTTTAGAGATCTGTGGATATGGACCCCAAGATCTCTCTGTTCCTCCACAGTCTTCAGAACCCTACCTTTGACCCTGTAATCCACATTTAAATTAGTCCGACCAAAATGAATCACCTCACATGTATCAGGGTTAAACTCCATTTGCCATTTTTCAGCCCAGCTTTGCATCCTATCTATGTCTCTTTGCAGCCTACAACAGCCCTCCACCTCATCCACTACTCCACCAATCTTGGTGTCATCAGCAAATTTACTGATCCACCCTTCAGCCCCCTCCTCTAAGTCATTAATAAAAATCACAAAGAGCAGAGGACCAAGCACCGATCCCTGCGGCACTCCGCTAGCAACCTGCCTCCAGTCCGAAAATTTTCCATCCACCACCACCCTCTGTCTTCGATCAGATAGCCAGTTACCTATCCAATCGGCCAACTTTCCCTCTATCCCACACCTCCTTACTTTCATCATAAGCCGACCATGGGGGACCTTATCAAACGCCTTACTAAAATCCATGTATATGACATCAACCGCCCTACCTTCATCAACACACCTAGTTACCTCCTCAAAAAATTCTATCAAATTTGTGAGGCACGATTTGCCCTTCACAAATCCGTGCTGACTATCCCGGATTAATCCGCATCTTTCTAAATGGTCGTAAATCCCATCCCTAAGGACCTTTTCCATCAATTTACCAACCACCGAAGTCAGACTAACCGGTCTATAATTACCAGGGTCATTTCTATTCCCTTTCTTAAACAGAGGAACAACATTTGCCACTCTCCAGTCCTCTGGCACCATCCCCGTGGACAGCGAGGACCCAAAGATCAAAGCCAAAGGCTCTGCAATCTCATCCCTCGCCTCCCAAAGAATCCTAGGATACATTTCATCTGGCCCAGGGGACTTATCGACCTTCAGTTTATTCAAAACTGCCAATACATCCTCCCTCCGAACATCTATTTCCTCCAGCCTATTAGCCTGTAACACCTTCTCTTCCTGAAAAACATGGCCCCTCTCCTTGGTGAACACTGAAGAAAAGTATTCATTCATCACCTCACCTATCTCTACTGATTCCATACACAAGTTCCCACCACTGTCCTTGACCGGCCCTAACCTCACCCTGGTCATTCTTTTATTCCTCACATAAGAGTAAAAAGCCTTGGGGTTTTCCTTGATCCGACCCGCCAAGGACTTCTCATGTCCCCTCCTAGCTCTCCTCAGCCCCTTTTTCAGCTCATTCCTTGCTAACTTGTAACCCTCAATCGAGCCATCTGAACCTTGTTTCCTCATCCCTACATCATCCCTACACAGAGAAGGAAACGAGAGAGTGCAGAATGTAGTGTTACAGTCATAGCTAGGGTGTAGAGAAAGATCAACTTACTGTGAGGTAGGTCCATTCAAAAGTCTGACAGCAGCAGGGAAGAAGCTGTTCTTGAATTGGTTGGTACGTGACCTCAGACTTTTGTATCTTTTTCCCGACAGAAGAAGGTGGAAGAGAGAATGCCCGGGGTGCGTGGGGTCCTTAATTATGCTGGCTGCTTTGCCGAAGCAGCAGCAAGTGTAGACAGAGTCAATGGATGGGAGGCTGGTTTGCGTGATGATTGGGCTACATTCATGACCCTTTGTAGTTTCTTGCGGTTTTGGCCATATGAATCCAAGTTCTTTCCATCTTTCTTTTTGTTATTAGGCAGCCAGAAGTGTTGGCCTTTCAGTAGGTCAGTGCTATAACATGTTTCTACAGATGTCAAATGCTGGTTGACCCGATGGTCACACTCTATTGCACCACATGGATGGAAAACATGTAAGAATTACCTGAAAAGAGACTCATTTGTGGTGAATCCGGCTACATTTTGCGTATTGTTGGTCAGTAAATTCAAAAAGAATTGCTGAAAATGTTCCCCAGAAGGAGTTTAATCATTTGGCAAGTGAAATTTCGACCATGCTTTCCTGCCATAATCGCTGCTCTTGTGACGTGCAAACAAAAGGTCAAAGTGAGCTTCCTGCTGCATCCATGAAAATACATCACTCAGAGTTCTTCATCTACAACTTGAATTTCGCCAACCCGTCAGATAATTTGGTGACACGGTGGCACAGTGGTCAGCACAGCTGCCTCACAGCGCTAGGGACCTGTCTGTGTGGAGTCTGCACATTCTCCCCGTGTCTGTGTGGGTTTCCTCCGGGTGCTCCCGTTTTCTCCCACAGTCTGAAAGACGTGCTGGTTAGGTGCATCGGCCGTGCTAAATTCTCCCTCAGTGTACCCGAACAGGTGCCGGGGTGTGACGATTAGGGGATTTTCACAGTAATTTCATTGCAGTGTTAATGTAAGCCTACTTGTGATACTAATAAATAAACTTTTTTTAAAAATTAGATCCTGTGAAATTAACCAATAATTATAGCAAAAAGCCTGAAATGGTAACCTCTCAGGAATTGGCTCAGAGATTTGTTGTGGGTGAAGGATAGTTAGTATTCAATGGAAGCTTACAATGTTAGAAGTCTGTTTGCAAATAGCCTGCATACAGAAACAGAACGCGTGATCGTACAGGTGGGCAATATCTGCTTAATCAAATGCACGTTCACTGAATGGTTTCCTTTTCCATTTCGAATAGTTCAAGGAGTCCGCTACATGAGCAGCTGCATCCTGTGTCCATGGAGAACTATATAAACTGATGTGTTCTCTCCCCTAATGGAGCCATTACTGGAATGATATACTTCCGCATCGGGAACGGACTGTTGTCAGCATAATGACTGGAAGATGTCAGCAGCGTGGGAGGTGGGAACCTTAGTCACCTTCACTGTTTCCAACTAAGTATAAATTACGGTTCTCTGTGCGGCTGCAAATTTGCAGTGGGTATAAGTGTGACAATTTTGTCTGCTGACCGAAATACGTTCCACATTTATTCCATTGCACAGAGTTGCGTCACATTATTGAGCCACAAGCCATAATTGATAGTCTGCCTTGTAATTTACTGCCACAGGCCGGCACTGGACAGTGGCACTGGTACCACTAATGGATGAGTTGCATTTACACTTGAGTTTATATGGTCAACCGTGTGTCAAACAGGAGTGGGTATACTTGACTCTTGGTTGCTGCTCCTTAATGGGGTAAATACAATATTTAAAAAGCAGAATACTGAGGTTGCTGGAAATGTGAAATAACAACAGAAAATGGTGGAAAAACTCAGCAGGTCTGCCAAAGGGAAACAGCGTTAACACTGCAAGTCGCAGGTGGCTCTTCTTCAGAACTCATATATTTTAACATTCTTTTTATTTATTGAAAAACAGCATAACCTCTAAAAGAGTCAAACTCTTAAGGTGGAATTTTACCGGCACGTCCGCTCAAGGTTTGTACCATCCCGCCCGAGGCTAATGGAGAATGCCTCGATTCGGGGGGGGGGGGGGGGGGGCAGCATGCCGGTAAAATCCCAGCCTTGATGTTGTGAAGAGACAGTGGCCTGAATTCACCGGCCGTTCATGCCCCGTTGCCACTGCACTCAGCCAAATCTCCCTTCACTGCAGCGGGACTGGAGACCTTGCGAGTAAGGTCGGATATCCAGTCCACAGTCATGGATTTATTTCCCAGTTTTTGAAAAGAAAACCCAACAAGTTGTCTGCAGCTTTCTATACTGTGGTCTTTTGGAGCCTTTTTCCCCCCAAGTGTTGCTGCTCTTTTCAAGAGTCCACTGGCATCTAGAAAGAGTCCTGCAAAATGGACCAGTGATTTGTCCCGTGCGTGGTTGTCAGGATCCCGTGTAGGCTCCCAATGTTCAAATCCAGCCTGCTTGAAACCAGTTGCGGAAGCAGAAATCAAAGTCACTCAGGTGGATCCCAGCCAATTAAAGTGAGCTTTTAATGATTTGCTGGGTCAGTGCGTGCCTACAATAAATCGAGTTCAAAGTTGTTACTGTGTCAAAATCAGGAGCAGATGCTGCACCAGAAAAGCAACAATGCCTTTACACAAACATGGCTGCTGTCATAATTTCAGCCGTAGAGTGGGACGGGACACACAAACGTTAGTCCAAAAAGATAATTATATCCAAGAAAATGGTTCTGCAGGTGATATGATTTCATGCTTATCTATATCTTCTTCACAGCTGAATTGATTTTGCTTTGGAAATCACTTTACTGTTTAGCTTCGGCTGCTCCTTTTCTTATTAGTGTCACAAGTAGGCTCACATTAACACCGCAATGAAGTTACTGTGAAAATCCCCCCGTCACCACACTCCGGTGCCTGTTTGGGTACACTGAGGGAGAATTTAGCATGGCCAATGCACCTGTGGTAAACCACTGTTAGCTTATTACCTGTATATGTGACATGCCTGGACACATCCCTGCCGGCCCTACCCGAGACTCCCCCCCCCCCCAGTCCAGGTATAAAGGCGACTGCTCCCCACCTCCCTGCCTCAGTCTGGACCAGTTCATCGGCATGGGTGTGCTCCAAGTCTTTTGCTAATAAAAGCCTATTTGTTCTTGCATGCAAACTAGTCTTTGCTCGATTGATGGTGCATCAGCACCTAACCAGCACGTCTTTCAGACTGTGGGAGGAAACCACAGCACCCGGAGGAAACCCATGCAGGCAAAGGGAGAACATGCAGACTCCACACATAGTGACCCAAGCCGGGAATTGAATCAGCGTCTCTGGCGCTGTGAGGCAGCAGTGCTAACCACTATGCCACCATGCACTCTTATACTGTGCTTGGTGCTCGATGTACCCAGCTGGCAGCAATACAGCCATAGACTTTCCTATGGTGGCTGATACTGAGGTAAAATTGCTGTAACATTTCCAGGATTTTCTCTGCTTGCAAGATGGATGGTGCCTTGCTCCAAAACAATCTTCTAATACCCGCCTACCAGAGGGTAACTCTGACTCCAGTTTTCTCTCTGTCTATTATCTACTCAGCAGTTGTCCGTAGTCTGGCCGTTAGTTTTGGAACCTGTATCCTCACAGTGCGCCAGCGCTCTGTGGTTCATTATCATCTGGTGTAAGTTCGGATTTGACATGGATAGCTGCGTAATAATTTAATTTAATAAGTAATTGAAACACCATCATATTCAAGGCTATGGACCAAGTGCTGAAACACAGGATTAGAACAGGTAGATGCTGGATGGCTGGTGCAGACATGATGGGCCGAAGGGCCTCTTTCTGTTCTGTAAACGCAACAGGGGCTATCTTACCAAAAAAATTCTAAGTGCCAAACGAGCGTGAAAACGAGAGAAACTCACACCGTTTTTTGGGTGACTTAAAAATCAAATCTTACCTGACTCTGACAAAAAAATGAGACCAAACCAGTTTCTCACCAGCAGGGGAGCAGGTGGGGCCAAGCTCGCCTGAAAGTCAGCTGACAGCAGTGTGGTAAACCACTGTTAGCTTATTGCCTGTGTGTGTGTGTGTGTGTGTGTGTGTGTGTGTGTGTGTGACATGCCTGGACATGCCCCTGCCGGCCCTGCCCGGGACTCCTCCTCCCCGGGTCCAGGTATAAAGGTGATTGCTCCCCATCCCCTGCCTCAGTCTCTGGACCAGTTCATCGGCATGGGTGTGCTCCAAGTCTTTTGCTAATAAAAACCTATTTGTTCTTGCATACAAACTAGTCTTTGCTCGATTGATGGTGCATCAATTTTATTAGCAAAAGTTTTGGGATGGAACAGATACTAAAACCCGATAGACTCGAATTGGATCCTCAAGCTGTAGGAGCCTCTAACAGCTTCGATCACTGGCTGCGCTGTTTTGAAACTTTCCTCACTGCCTCCTCCTCTGTCGTCCGGACCGAAACCGACAAGCTCCACGTGCTCCACGCCCGGGTAAGCGATCAAGTATTCTCGATGATTAGAGATGCTGAAACTTACAAGGATGCAATTGAACTTTTAAAAGGCCAGTACAACAAACAGTCTAATGAAATCTACGCCAGACATCTTCTGGCTACTCGCAGACAACAGCCAGGAGAATCAGGCAATCAATTCCTGCGTGCGTTGCGAGCACTTGGCAGGGCCTGCAACTGCAAGGCCGTAACAGCCGCCCAAAACACTGAGGACTCAATCAGAGATGCCTATGTCACGGGTATCAGGTCAAACTATATCCGACAACGACTGCTGGAACAGGGTGGGCTGGACCTACAAAAGACTGTGGAGCTTGCCGACTCATTAGAGGTGGCCTTCCGTAATCTCGAGGCCTACACCCCCGACCACGGGGGCGCATCATGGACACCGCGGTCGCCGCCACCTCTGTACTTGGGAGGGCCGCAGGCCTACGCCACGCCACGTCCCACCAATGACCCGACCGCTGCGGCAGTCTCCGGAGGCCCGAAGTGCTACTTCTGCGGCCTGGGAAAGCACCCCCGACAACGTTGCCCGACGAAGGATGCGATCTGCTCTGGGTGTGGAAAGAAGGGCCATTACGTGAAGGTATGCAGGGCAAAATCGACCTCCAAGCCCAGTAGTGCCGCATGCGACCCGCGGGGGCCACTATCTCGGGCTCCGGTAGCCGCGTGCGAGCTGCCATCTTGGACGCCATCAGCCGCATGTGAGCCATGCGGGCCGCCATCTTGGACGCCTTCAGCCACGAGTGAGCTGTGGGCTGCCATCTTGGACGCCATCAGCCACGTGTGAAGCGTGCGGGCCGCCAGCTTGGACGCCGTCAGCCACGTCGCAAAATCCAACGGTGGCTTCGATTACGCTGGACCAATCCAGGCCTCACCAACTCGCCAGGTCCATGATGGACATCGAGGTAGACGGTCGCACTACAAACTGTTTGTTTGACTGTGGGAGTACGGAGAGTTTTATTCACCCTAACACATGAGTCGCTACGCCCTTTCAGTACTGCCAGTGAAGCAAACGATCTCCATGGCTTCAAAGTCCCACTCGGAGGATGTCCTCGGGTACTGCGTGGCGACCCTGACTGTACGGGGCACAGTGTACACAAAAACTTCAGGCTCCTCGTGCTGCCACAACTCTGCGCTGCCGTACTCTTGGGGCTAGATTTCCTATGTCACCTTAAGAGTGTCACCATGGATTATAATGGGCCTTTTCCCCTGCTCTCCGTTTGCAATCAGCAGTTCTTAGATCGCCCACCGCGCACCACCTGCAGCCTCTCGACCCTTAAAGTTGCCCCTCCCTCACTGTTTGAAAATCTCACTGCAAGCCCATCGCCACCAAGAGCAGACGGTACAGTGCTGGAGACAGAGTTTTTATCAAGTCCGAAGTACAACGGCTCCGAGGGGAGGGGATCATCAAGGCCAGTACCAGCCCCTGGAGAGCCCAAGTAGTAGTTGTTAAGGTGGGGGAGAAACATCGCATGGTCAGACCATTAACGATACACGCAGCTGGATGCGTACCCCCTTCCCCGCATATCTGACATGGTCAATCAGATTACGCAGTATCGGGTGTTCTCCACCATCGACTTAAAATCTGCATACCACCAGCTACCTATCCGCCCGGAAGACCGCCAATATACTGCCTTCGAGGCGGATGGCCGCCTCTATCACTTCCTTAGGGTCTCTTTCGGTGTCACCAACGGGGTCTCGGTTTTCCAGCATGAGATGGACCGAATGGTAGACCAGAATGGGCTGCGGGCCACCTTCCCGTACCTGGATAACGTCACCATCTGCGGCCATGATCAGCAGGACCACGACGCCAACCTCCACAAATTCCTCCACACCGCCACACTCCTAAATCTGACCTATAATAAGGAGAAGTTCATATTCCGCACACACCGCCTCGCCATCCTTGGTTGTGTTGTGGAAAACGGGGCCATCGGTCCCGATCCCAACCGCATGCGTCCCCTACTGGAACTCCCCCTCCCCACCAGCCTCAAAGCACTGAGGAGATGCCTGGGCTTCTTCTCGTATTACGCCCAGTGGGTCCCCAATTATGTGGGTAAAGCCCGTCCGCTCATCAAATCCACCTATTTTCCCCTGACGGCAGAGGCCCGCCTGGCCTTCGACCGCATCAAAGCAGACATCGCGAAGACCATGATGCACGCTGTAGATGAATCCATCCCGTTCCAGGTGGAGAGCGATGCGTCTGACTTTGCCCTAGCCGCCACCCTTAACCAGGCGGACAGACCCATGGCCTTCTTCTCACGCACACTCCAAGGCCCTGAAATTCGACACTCCTCTGTTGAAAAGGAAGCCCAAGCCATAGTAGAAGCTGTACGGCACTGGCGCCACTACTTAGCTGGTAAACGATTCACCCTACTCACGGACCAACGGTCAGTTGCATTCATGTTTAATAACACGCAGCGGGGCAAGATCAAAAATGATAAAATATTGAGGTGGAGAATCGAGCTTTCCACCTACAATTACGACATCTTATACCGGCCCGGGAAGCTCAATGAGCCCCCAGACGCCCGGTCCCGGGGAATATGTGCCAGCGCACAAATAGACAAATTGCAGACTCTCCACAATGACCTCTGCCACCCGGGGGTCACCAGGTTTTTTCACTTCATTATAGCCCGTAACCAGCCCTACTCCATTGAGGAAGTCAGGACTATAACCAGACACTGCCAAGTCTGCGCAGAGTGCAAGCCGCACACCTCATAAAGGCCACCCGCCTTTCGAATGCCTAAGCGTCGACTTCAAAGGCCCCCTCCCCTCTTCTGACTGCAACATATACTTCCTCAATGTCATTGACGAATATTCACGTTTCCCCTTCGCTATTCCCTGCCCGGATATGACCTTGGCCACGGTCGTCAGGGCCCTGCACAGCCTCTTCACCCTGTTCGGTTTCCCTAGCTATATCCATAGCGACCGGGGATCCTCCTTTATGAGTGATGAGCTGCGACAGTACCTGCTCTCCAAAGGCATAGCCTCGAGTAGGACCACCAGCTATAACCCTAGGGGGAGCGGACAGGTAGAGAGGGAGAACGTGACAGTCTGGAAGGCCTTTTTACTAGCTCTGAGATCTAAAGGTCTTCCAGTCACCCGCTGGCAAGAGGTCCTCCCTGATGCACTACGCTGGATTAGATCACTCCTTTGCACAGCTACCAATGCTACCCCTCACGAAAGAATGTTTGTTTTCCCCAGAAAGTCCTCCTCGGGGACCTCACTACCGTCGTGGCTGACGTCCCCAGGCCCTGTCCTGCTCCGGAAGCACGTGAGGACCCATAAGCCGGACCCCCCTGGTCGAAAGGGTCCAACTCCTCCACGCCAACCCCCAATACGCCGATGTGGCATACCCCGACGGGCGGGAGGACACGGTCTCTATTCGAGACCTGGCACCCACAGGTGCCCATGACGACCCACAACTCACACCCCCAACCCCCGTATACAGCACACCTGAGCCCCAGGAGCCGCCACCACGCACCCGACAATCGGAAGGGACTACAGACGACGCGAGCGACTACGGCCTGGTGCCTGAACCCACACCGCGGCCACCAGAACCGACACCACAACCGGCACTACGGCGGTCGCAGCGGCAGATGAAGCCCCCAGAGAGACTAAATTTGTAAATTTGTAATTCTGTAAATATCGTTCCACCCACCTCACCCCCGCCGGACTCTTCTTTAAAAGCAGGGGGTGAATGTGGTAAACCACTGTTAGCTTATTGCCTGTGTGTGTGTGACATGCCTGGACACGCCCCTGCCGGCCCTGCCCGGGACTCCTCCCCCCCCGGGTCCAGGTATAAAGGGGATTGCTCCCCACCCCCTGCCTCAGTCTCTGGACCAGTTCATCAGCATGGGTGTGCTCCAAGTCTTTTGCTAATAAAAGCCTATTTGTTCTTGCATACAAACTAGTCTTTGCTTGATTGATAGTGCATCAAGCAGCAGAGAGCGCATATGTGTATGCTCAGATCTCTGTGTTCTGTGAACACAGATATCTGTCATTCACTGCCTCCCCCCAGCTATAGCCAGCCTTCTGGGTGAATTGCCCCCTTCCCGCATGGACTGTTCATGCACCACCCCCCAGCGCAGTGAAGGTAAGATCACCCCCAATGACTCTATGAAAATTCGTAAATGCACAGTATACAGATTTCACACCAAAACACCCCTCATTTCAATAGAATAATGAAGACACATCTTACTAGCTATTATAGAAAGATAGAAAATAGAAGAATGAATCAGCCAGTTGGTCCTTTGACCCTGCTTTGCAGTGTCATGACCCAATCTCTCCTCATACAACAATCCTGTCATCCCAGGAATCAGTCTGGTGAACCTTTGCTGCACTTCCTCTATGGCAAGTATATCCTTTCTTAGATAAGGAGATCAACACTGCACAATACTCCTGGTGTGGTCTCACCAAGGCCCTGTACAGCTGCAATAAAACATCCTTGCTCCTGTACTCATGTCTTACATAGAACATAGAACAGTACAGCACAGAACAGGCCCTTCGGCCCACGATTTTGTGCCAAGATCAAGCTATCCCATTCCCTATCATCCTGGTGCTCCATGTGCCTATCCAATAACCGCTTAAATGTTCCTAAAGTGTCTGACTCCACTATCACTGCAGGCAGACCATTCCACACCCCAACCACTCTCTGCGTAAAGAACCTACCTCTGATATCCTTCCTATATCTCCCACCATGAACCCGATAGTTATGCCCCCTTGTAATAGCTCCATTCACCTGAGGAAATAGTCTTTGAACGTTCACTCTATCTATCCCCTTCATCCTTTTATAAACCTCTATTAAGTCTCCCCTCAGCCTCCTCTGCTCCAGAGAGAACAGCCCTAGCTCCCTCAACCTTTCCTCATAAGACCTACCCTCCAAACCAGGCAGCATCCTGGTAAATCTCCTCTGCACTCTTTCCAGTGCTTCCACATCCTTCTTATAGTGAGGTGACCAGAATTGCACACAATATTCCAAATGTGGTCTCACCAAGGTCCTGTACAAAACATAGAAACATAGAAACCCTACAGTACAGGAAGAGGCCATTCGGCCCATCGAGTCTGCACCGACCACAATCCCACCTAGGCCCTACCCCCATATCCCTACATATTTTACCCACTCATCCCTCTAACCTACACATCTCAGGACACTAAGGGCAATTTTATTAGCATGATTTCTATGATTTACAATGGTGGGTATGCATTGGGATAGTACATTGCGATAAATAAGGGGAATTGAAGGATATGCGATGTAGAAGCGACAAGAGGATTCTGTTCTGCATTTTGGAACGTGCAGTGCTTCAAGAGTTTCATGGCAAATCAAGCCCCTGACACAAATTCATTGTCCATGTCATTATATGTCAGTAGCATTAAGGGTGTAGCTGAAATAGATGTGAAGAGAGTGGATAGTCCAAAGAACAAAGAGTAAGAAAAATGCCCAATTGTTACACAAAATGCTACATAGCATGTAATCACCTGCAGCTTGTTGAAGCCTCCAACCATCAAACTGAGGCCAAGAATCACATAGATTTATGCTGAGAAAGAATAAAGTTGGCTAAAATGCTGGCATGAGCTCCAGGTGCTGCTTCTATCCAGAAACCGCACAGTTGCGGTTCAATGGATAATGCATTCAAGAGACTTTCATGAAAAAAAGACACAAAGAAGTTGCAGTTTAATGTAGGGCGAACAATATGAAAAGGACATTGCAAATCCCCTTAGCTTTCCTGGCAAATTGTATGTGTTAGAGGAAAATACAGGTGTACAGGATTCCTAGTGACGAAATCTCAAACACAGCAGCAAGCAGCGAGAGAACAAAATTATAGTTGTTAGAAAAAAAATAATAGACACTGCTAAAATCTTTCTCAATTGGTGGCACCTTTGGGTAATGCCACAATCTGACTTTGGGACTGTTGTTCTGTATGGACCATCCGCTACAGAAGTGGAAAATTCATGGAAGGAGGGTAAAATTCAGTGCCCTGTCTCAGTTGAAGTTATCATAGAATTATAGAATCCCTACAGTGCAGAAAGAGGCTATTTAAGTTTATTTATTAGTCACAAGTAAGACTTACATTAACACTGCAATTAAGTTACTGTGAAATTCCCCCAGTCGCCACACTCCGGCGCCTGTTCGGGTCAATGCACCGAACCAGCATGTCTTTCAGACTGTGGGAGGAAACCGGAACACCTGGAGGAAACCCACACAGACACGGGGAAAATGTGCAAATTCTGCACAGTCACCCAAGCTGGGAATTGAACCCGGGTCCCTGGCGCTGTGAGGCAGCAGTGCTAATCACTGTGCCACCGTGCTGCCCCGTGCCCACTGTGTCACCGTACCAACCACAATCCCACCCAGTCCCTATTCCCATAACCCCATATATTTACCCTGCTAATCCCCCTGACGCTAGGGTCAATTTAGCATGACTAATCAACCTAACCCACACATCTTTGGACTGCTGGAGGAAACAGAAGCACCCGGAGGAAACCCACGCAGACATGGGGAGAATGAGCAAACTCTACATAGGCAGTGACCCGAGACGGAAATTGAACCCGGGTCCCTAGCGTTGTGAGGCAGCTGCGCTAACCACTGTGCCACCCGTGTTATCTTTTAATTAATGGCCACAGTAACTGGATAGTTGGACCTGGAACAGAACAAACTCTGCTGCACTTTCTGATCCAACTAGTTCACTTTTATCAATAGCAGAAATAAAAGTAAATTTATGCCGTGTTGTCAGAGTGAAAGTAAAATTGTTTGCGATTTCTTGATGAGATGCTTCAAGACAGGTATCCTCTTATTTGAATCTTTGCATTGTAATTATCCACTACAAGAAACAATTTTGAACAGTGTACTACAGTAGCATAAACTCTAGATTCTGTGTCCATTCAATGCTGTGTCATATGGCTAGGTGAAGTAATTTGTGATACAGATGTATATGTGTTAAGCAGAGTCACAAAACCCCATTGTGCTCAGAAAGAACCAAAGATCACATAGGAAATATTTAAAGTCCAATATCTACCCATTGAACCTTTCAAATCTCTGGAGGATAAAAGTACATGATATTTCTATGGTGTTCAAGCCTCAATAAGCTGACTGATTATGGTTTCCTAACAGCAGAATGCATACAGTGCGTTTTAAGCCACAGATTCTTATCCCTCCTGCTATTTGACCCTGAAAACTCCAAACAGAACAACCGAAGGAGCTGAACTTCATAGAAATCCAAGTTACGCAAGGACTCTGTAACATTGCAAGCACATAACAGTCTGCAGTAGATTAACACTGTTGAATGTACGGTTAAATGAGTTACACAATAAGGGATCTATTTCAAAGTTGTCCAGCAGTCTCCATGATTTGGCAAATCTGTTGCTGGCAAAATATGGGGGAAAAAAAAACTATTGCTCATTCATTTCTGAAGGACTTTTCACTTTGTTAGTACGGCATTGTGAATGGAAAGCCTGTCTAAACCAAACTAAAGTAAAGGAGATCAAATATCTTAAGGAGGTCCAGTGTTGTCCTTTGATGATGGGTTTGAATCCAGCCCTAGCAGGTAACAAACAAGCCTCTCTCTGTGATGATTGAATTTAGATGGTGAACTTCTACTCCATGAATTCATAGCACGTGACTACTCGTCAATAGCAAATGAGCTGAGAAGCACTGCTGATGAACTGAACTGCAGTTTTTTTCCTTCTACAGGACTTGAAAGGGTTGGGTCTTGTCTTCTGCTCAGTCAGATCTTCCAAACCCATGTTTCCACCCTGCCATCATGCGACCTTTTTCTCCTCTTCCATGTAAACATGCCAATCATTAACAAGAATTGATGAAACAATAATGTGGGCTCTTTATTTGAAGAGAAGAACATATACAGGTCATATTCACTGGGGAGCTAAGTGTAATCTCTGCTACTGCTGCTTGCAGACCGACTACAAGTCATGGGCTAACACATCTCATCCTGTCTAGGTTTGTATTGATTGACAATGGTTTAAGGTATGGCCTCTTAAAAGTATAGATCTTCATATCATAGCATCTACTACCCAGAAGCATGGGAATAATATTATATACTACATGGAATAGAAATTTATCACCATTGCAGGGTCAACATCCTGGAACTCCCAATAGCACTGTTGATTGCATCTAGAGTCCATAGAATCCCTACAGTGCAGAAGTAGGGTATTCAGCCTATCAAGGCTGCAGCGACTCTCCGACAGAGCATCTTACCCAGACCCAACCCCCACCCTATCTCCGCAATCCCACGCACCTATCCCTAACCTACACATTTGTGGGACACTAAGGGGCAACTCAGCATGGTCAATTCACCTAACCTGCACATCGTTGGACTGTGGGAACCATGTGGGAACATCACATGGGCTACAGCAGTTCAAGAAGTTGACTCATCTTTTCATAAAGACAATTAGAATTAAATAATAAATTTTAATCTTGCCAGAGTTGTCCACATCCCATGATCAAAGAAATTACATCAGTGAAGTAGAGAATAGATCTTTGAGTTGGGATTCAGGTACATTGCTGTGCATCTAATAATCTCAACAATCTAAAGCTGATACTGGTGACAAGAAGGGGAAAGCATTTTATTCCTTAGCCCTGAATGCTTAACTTAATGAGTACAACAATACAAATAAAACTGTAAACTTGCTTATTAAATGCCTTGTGATCTTATAATATTTTACTTCATTAAATATAATGTGTACTGCCAAAAGAGATGGTTTTTATGTTCCTAACGACAGTTGTTATGATCTTGATGTTAATAGAAACATAGAACATAGAAACATAGAAAACTACAGCACAAAACAGGCCCTACGGCCCCACAAGTTGTGCTGAACATATCCCTACCTTTTAGGCCTACCTATAACCCTCCATCCTATTAAGTCCCATGTACTCATCCAGGAGTCTCTTAAAAGACCCTATTGAGTTTGCCTCCACCACCACTGACGGCAGCCGATTCCACTCGCCCACCACCCTCTGTGTGAAAAACTTCCCCCTAACATTTCCCCTGTACCTACACCCCAGCACCTTAAACCTGTGTCCTCTCGTAGCAGCCATTTCCACCCTGGGAAAAAGCCTCTGAGAGTCCACCCGATCTATGCCTCTCAACATCTTATATACCTCTATTAGGTCTCCTCTCATCCTACGTCTCTCCAAGGAGAAAAGACCGAGCTCCCTCAGCCTATCCTCATAAGGCATGCCACTCAATCCAGGCAACATCCTTGTAAATCGCCTCTGCACCCTTTCAATCTTTTCCACATCCTTCCTGTAATGAGGCGACCAGAACTGAGCACAGTACTCCAAGTGGGGTCTGATGAGGGTCTTATATAGCTGCATCATTATCCCCGGACTCCTAAACTCAATCCATCGATTGATAAAGGCCAGCACACCATACGCCTTCTTAACCACCTCCTCCACTTGCGGGGCCAATTTTAGAGTCCTATGGACCCGGACCCCAAGGTCCTTCTGATCCTCTACAGTACTAAGAGTCTTTCCCTTTATATTGTACTCCTTCATCTCATTTGACCTGCCAAAATGGACCACTACGCATTTATCTGGGCTGAAGTCCATCTGCCACTTCTCCGCCCAGTCTTGCATCCTATCTATGTCCCTCTGTAACTTCTGACATCCCTCCAGACTATCCACAACCCCACCAACCTTTAATGAACGGGAAGACCCCAGAATGGAACCCTGGCTCATAAGATTGTAAGTTTTTTTTTCAGAAAACATGGAGGAACAGAGTCACAGAAATGCCAATTAGCTTTTAATAACAGAAAAACATTATTAACATGAAAAGTTTGACTATAATACAATATTCCCTTACTTCCTCCTTCTCTTCATGGATTTCATGTACATGGATTTCAAAGTTAACTTGTGTTATGATGGTTTTAGTAAACATACAGTCTCTTTAAGCTTGCAGGCTGACTGTGGTCATAGACACCTCACTCCAAAACCAAATGGCAGACGCCACTCAATTAACCCTCTGTGGATTTCTCCTTAAATTCACTCCTTATGATTGGGGGAGTGTTTTTAAATTCCACTCTCAAAAAGACATGCTTTAAAATCTTCTTTCAACTAATCCTCTCCATCAGCTGTTTTCATCAAGGATCCACCTCCATGTTTTCCAACTATCCTTTAAAACAAAGCTTCCTCTCCTCTGTTTTAACAAGGACCCACCTCCAGGTTTTTTAACTCTCCTTTCAGGAACACTTTTACATAAACTCTGTGATACAGCCATTGATCATCCCACAATTATTTAAACTGTCGCTTCACAGGTTATAGTAAGATATCACAAACCATGGAAACACTTCAAATATCTTTCTGGCTTCTCACTAGCCAAGTCCTTTTCAGCTCTGAATGTGGCTTCAATGAACAGTACCCTGTTCCAGTTTCTTCTGTTCCTTTAACTTAGTGGAGCTTCTTTTCCTTTCCCTGGATTCTGGAACTAACTGTCCTTTCGCTTAACTGGATATAAATTGTCCCATTGGTAAGATGCAGCATTGGTTCATGAAGGGAAAGTCTTGTTTGACTAATTTGGTGGAATTCTTTGAGAACATTACATGTGCAGTGGACAATGGGGAACCTGTGGATGTGGTGTATCTGGATTTCCAGAAGGCATTTGACAAGGTGCCGCACCAAAGACTGCTACATAAGATAAAGATGCACGGTGTTACAGGTAATGTATTAGCATGGATAGAGGATTGGTTAATTAACAGAAAGCAAAGAGTGGGGGTAAATGGGTGTTTTTCTGGTTGGTGATCAGTGACTAGTGGTGTGCCTCAGGGATCAGTGTTGAGACCACAATTGTTTACGATTTACATAGATGATTTGGAGTTGGGGATCAAGTGTAGTGTGTCAAAATTCACAAATGACACTAAGATGAGTGGCAGAGCAAAGTGTGCAGACGACGCTGAAAGTCTGCAAAGGGATATAGATAGTCTAAGTGAGTGGGCGAGGGTCTGGCAGATGGAGTACAATGTTGGTAAATGTGAGGTCATCCATTTTGGTAGGAACAACAGCAAACTGGACTATTATTTAAATGGTAAAAAATTGCAGCATGCTGCTGTGCAGAGGGACCTGGGTGTCCTTGTTCAGGAATCTCAAGGAGTTGGTTTGCCGGTGCAACAGGTAATTAAGAAGGCAAATGGAATTTTGTCCTTCATTGCGAGAGAGATGGAGTTTAAAAACAGTGAGATTGTGTTGCAGCTGTATAAGGTGCTGGTGAGGCCACACCTGGAGTACTGTGTACAGTTTTGGTCTCCTTACTTGAGAAAGGATATACTGGCACTGGAGGGAGTGCAGAGGCAATTCACTAGGTTGATTCCAGAGTTGAGAGGGTTGGCTTATGAGGAGAGACTGAGTAGGCTGGGGCTATACTCATTGGAATTCAGAAGAATGAGGGGAGATCTTATAGAAACATATAAAACTATGAAGGGAATAGATAAGATAGAAACAGGGAAGTTGTTTCCACTGGCGGGTGAAACTAGAACTAGGGGGCATGGCCTCAAAATAAGGGGAAGCAGATTTAGGACTGAGTTGAGGAGGAACTTCTTCACACAAAGGATTCTGAATCTGTGGAATTCCCCGCCCAGTGAAGCAGTTGAAGCTACCTCATTGAATGTTTTTAAGGCAAGGATAGATACATTTTTGAACAGTGAAGGAATTAAGGGTTATGGTGAGCGGGTGGGTAAGTGGAGGTGAGTCCACGAAAAGATCAGCCATGATCTTATTGAATGGCGGAGCAGGCTCGAGGGGCCAGATGGCCTGCTCCTGCTCCTAGTTCTTATGTTCTTATGTTCTTATTTGCTTTTTTGTTAATTAATCCATCGTATGCCTTTCCTGCTTCCAGCAGGGCTCAGAGAGCTTTTTCGTCTCTAACTTTTTAACGTACGTAAGAACATAAGAACTAGGAGCCAGAGTAGGCAATTCAGTTCTACTAGCCTGTTCCACCATGGTCTTATCTCCACTTTCCCACCTGCTCCACATAAACCTTTACCCTGCTATTAATTAAAAACCTCTTCATCTCATCTTTAACTTTATTTAGTGTTCCGCTATCCATTGCACTCTGAGGCAGAGAATTCCATAGATTCACGACCCCTTGAGTAAAGTAATTCCTCTGTTTTAAATCTGCCAACACTTAGCCTAAAACAATGGCCTTTCATTCTAGAACATCCAACAAGGGGAAACGTCTGCTCTACACCTGATCCCTGGCACTTCCCAAGCATGGCCCCCGGCATTACCCGGCATTGACCCTGGGCACTGCTCAGCACTGCCCCTTGGTATTGTTGACCATGATGTGGAGATGCCGGCGTTCGACTGGTGTAAGCACAGTAAGAAGTCTCACAACACCAGGTTAAAGTCCAACGGGTTTATTTGGTAGCACAAGCTTTCGGAGAGTTGTTCCTTCTTCAGGTGAGTGAAGAGTTGACACAACTCTTCACTCACCTGACGAAGGAGCGACACTCCGAAAGATTGTGCTACCAAATAAACCCGTTGGACTTTAACCTGGTGTTGTGAGACTTCTTACTGTCCTTGGTATTGTCCCCAGCCCTGCCAGGGCACTGCCTCCTGTCATTACCCTGACACTGCCATGGAACCAACCAGCACATCCCCTGGCACTACCCAGGCACTGGCCCAGTACCTCCCCCTGACACTGCCCATTGGCAATGTCTGGGCACTGCCATGACACTGCCCCCGGTACTGCTTGGGAATGACTCTCTACCCCCAAGGAGCAGTACTCACCTGTGTGCCTCCAGCAGCTTCTGCTGACTGGGTTCATGTTGTGGGGGGCCTGTCGTGATTCACATTGGTGGAAAATTGGTGCTTTCTTGATCCGGGTGTGTCTGAGCCAGACAAGCAAACCATAAAAATTCACCTCGGAATTGGGAATTCAGGTCTACATAGGCTGAACACATCAGGCTTAAAGAAGAAAAGTGAAAGGATCCCCAAAAGGTATGGACCACATTAGAAGACCAATGGAAAATCAGATTAAATTCCCGGATTCATCACTTAGAATTCATATCATTTCAACATCAGCCGATAGAATCCACAGACCACTTTGTCAGCAGATACAGAGAAAAGTGTATGTTTTGTGATTTTTTTTCAAATACAAAGCTATCAGAGGAATTGTTGAGTTTGCGATCACATTCACCTCCATGGAAACATTCCAGAAAGATCTGCCAGACAAGCCCAAAACATATAACATCAAAGAGTTATTCAGGGATGGATGTAAATGTGAAGCAATCCTCACTGGTTGATAAAGCTTACGAGTCCTAAGTATGATCCCAGCTGTTGATGCACTCACTAATTTTATAAGTCTCATAGAGACTTAAAGAATTCTAACGGGACTAGACAGGGTAGATGCAGGGAGGATGTTCCCGATGGTGGGGGAGTCCAGAACCAGGGGTCACAATCTGAGGTTTCGGGGTAGCCCATTTAGGATGGATATGAGGAAACATTTCTTCACCCAAGGAGTGGTGAGTCCGTGAAATTCATTAACACAGGAAGTAGTTGATGTCAAAACCTTGAATGTATTCAAGAGGTGGCTAGATATAGCACTTGGGGCAAACGGGATCAAAAGTTATGGAGAGAAAGCAGGATTAGGCTACTGAGTTGGACAATCAGCCATGATCGTGATGAATGGCGGAGCAGGCTCGAAGAGCCTCCTCCTGCTTATGTTTCTATGTAAAACACCCAAACCTTTTTCAAGTTTGCTGACAACGCCATCGTAGTGGGTCGGATTTCAAACAATGATGAGACAGAGTACAGGAATGGAATAGAGAATCTGGTGAACTGGCGCAGCAACAATAATCTCTCCCTCAATGTCAACAAAACGAAGGAGATTGTCATCGACTTCAGGAAGCATAAAGGAGAACATGCCCCTGTCTACATCAACGGGGATGAAGTAGAAAGGGTCGAGAGCTTCAAGTCTTTAGGTGTCCTGATCACCAACAACCTGTCCTGGTCCCCCCATGCCGACACTATAGTTAAGAAAGCCCACCAACGCCTCTACCTTTTCAGACGACTAAGGAAATTTGGCATATCGGCTACGACTCTCACCAACTTTTATAGATGCACCATAGAAAGCATTCTTTCTGGTTGTATCACAGCTCCTGCTGTGCCCAAAACCACAAGGAACTACAGAAGATCGTGAATGTAGCCCACTCCATCACGCGAACCAGCCTCCCACCCATTGACTCTGTCTACACTTCCCGCTGTCCTGGCAAAGCAGCCAGCATAATTAAGGACCTCAGCACCCCGGACATTTTTTTTCCACCTTTTTCTGTCAGGAAAAAGATACAAAAGTCTGAGTTCATGTAACAACCGACTCAAGAACAGCTTCTTCCCTGCTGTTGTCAGACTTTTGAATGGACTTACCTTGCATTAAGTTTATTTTTCTCTACACTCCAGCTGTGACTGTAACACTACATTCTGCACTCTCTCGTTTCCTTCTCTATGAACGGTATGCTTTGTCTGTATAGTGCGCAAGAAACAATACTTTTCACTATATGCTAATACATGTGACAATAATAAAGCCTAGAAAGACATATGGAAGGTGTGGACTTCTACATGTATCAAGGTCGGAGGTGGGGCATGTCATGAAGATGGGCTGCTTGGTTGGGGGGTGCTGTGGGGGTGTCCCCTGGATGTTGGGAGTTTTTTTGGGGGGATGTCCCAAGCAGGGCACATTCTGGGTGTTGAAAATAGTTACACTGAAGTTAGAAGTGCTTTTAATACTGCTAACTCAGAACCATCCGATGTTAGCGATTTAAATCGCTTTGTCAGATGGTTCCTAGTCCAACACAATTGTCCAGGGGAAGTTGGAACTTCGAGACAATTTCCAGGTAAACCCTTACCAGGGAATTCCCAAGAGGGACTACCCCACACTTCTTTAGAATAACTCCCCAAATACAGTGCTGGGGAGCCAGGAAGTTACAGGCCATTAATATCTTTTTAAGTGGCTCAGCATCATATTTTGTTTCGTAAAGCTCTTGTGAAGCATCTTGGAACATTCTATTCCTTTAAAGGTGCTACATGAATATAAGTTTTTGTTGTTATTGGTCAGTTTTCAGGGATCTTTGGGACATGAAATATTAGTAAAATGAGTGCAACAATGTCCAGTTTCTACCATCATATAGCTATGGATGAGTTCTGTACCTCTGATTTAGAAGTGGGTGGCACGGTGGTACAGTGGTTAGCACTGCTGCCTCACAGCACCAGGGATCCGGGTTCAATTCCAGCCTGGGGTGACTGTGTGGAGTTTGCACATTTTCGCTGTGTCTGCGTGGGCTTCTTCCAGATGCTCCAGTTTCCTCTCTCAGCCCAAAGATGTGTAGGTTAGGTGGATTGGCCATGCTAAATTGCCCCTTAATGTCAGGGGGATTAGCGGGGTAAATACATGTGGTTACGGTGATAAGGCCTGGGTGGGATTGTTGTCGGTGCAGGCTTGCCCCTTAGTGTCCCAAAATGTGTAGGTTATGGGGATTAGTGGGGTAAAAACATGGGGCTACGGGAAAGGGCCTGGATGGGATCCTCTGTTTGAGAGTCGGTGCAGACTTGATGGACCGAATGGCCTCCATCTGCAGTGTAGGGATTCTATGATAAGTGTTATTATTAGGATCTCTGGTCAACTGAAAGTTTGGGGCTTTTTCCACGAATGGAAACTGATCTTCTCCAGTATTGCTGGGGTTTTTCATCTCATAAATGCCCGTGATTTGATGAGAGCTGAGATTGCCATTCAACTCTGCCCGAAATGTCCTTTGCCCTTACGCTGACCAGTCTTCATTACCAAATCTTCGCAAGCCAGCGGAGACTGAGCGCTTTGACAATTTCAATCAATATTTTTAATTTCTCGCCATGTCAGTGAAAGCAGTAAATTGTCCAAAACTGAGTTTACCGCAGGGTTAAAGCCTCATTAATTATCCCCAAAGTCTCTTTGAGAAAAATGTAAACTGAATCTCCCTTGGCTGGGGATCTAAAATCACACAGAGGATTTAATCTGAAAAGGTCACCAGCGATATTGAAGAGTATACGCTGATAATATGAAATCCTAGGGGTGCATCCATGCACATCATTGCTTTAGTGTGTTTTCCAGGTCACATCTGTACATGGAAAGGCACGGTTGCTTTTGAAACACGGACCTTTGCTCATCAGTCATGTAGAAAGTAACAGTTTCTGAAAGCATAGGGCCTGTTTTCAACCTCCCTCCATCTGTTTCATAGCAAAATCAAGCTGATTACGAAAGGACTATAACAAGTAAAACAATTATGTGGATGACAGCAATACGCCTTCCATCAGGGAATGGTGCTGCTATTTTTTTTTCCGAACATGTTGCTATTCCTTTCAAAAGCTGGGTTGTAAACCAATTATTTTGCTATTGTGAAATGATTAATGACACCACTTTTGTTACGAGACTTTTGCAATATAAAAAAAAAACATGCAGATGGCACAAAAGTAGATTCAGCAGAGTTACAGAATTGTTACCGTGCAGAAGGAGGCCATTCGGTCCATCGGATTTCCCACGCGCCCACGGTATGTTTCGTGGAGGCTGAAGCAGCCCGTCATTGGCTGACCGCGGGGTTTTCTGATCGCACTGCTGTCAATGGTGTTTTCTTTCATTCATTCGTGGGACATGGACGTCGCTGCCTGGCCAGCATTTATTGCCCATTCCGAGTTGCCCTTGGAGGGCAGTTGAGAGTCAACCACCTTGCTGTCACACGTAGGCCAGACCAGGTAAGGACGGCAGATTGCAAAAGAGAAAACGCTGGAAAATCTCAGCAGGTCTGGCAGCATCTGCAAGGGGAGAAAAGAGCTGACATTTCGAGTCCGAATGACCCTTTGTCAAAGCTTTGACAAAGGGTCCTCTAGACTCGTAACATCAACTCTTTTCTCTCCTTACAGATGCTGCCAGAACTACTGAGATTTTCCAGCATTTTCTCTTTTGGTTTCAGGTTCCAGCATCCGCAGTAACTTGCTTTTATAAGGATGGCAGATTTCCTTCCCTAAACGACATCAGTGAACCAGATGGGTTTCCTGTCCTATGCAGCCCCCCCCCCCCTCCCCCCAGGGCATCCCCTCCCCCACCACCGGGAAACCTGCGGTGGGCTTTCACCATCGGCGGGAACCGGAGATCCAGTCGGCAAGAACTGCCGGAATGGTCCAGCCATCATTTGTGAACTGGCTCTCCGAATGTGCATTATGATTTCTTGCCATTCCACTGGCTTTTCCCCGTACCCCTGCGCATTGTTTCTATTCAGGTAATCATCCATTGCACTCTTGAATGTCTTGATTGAACCTGCCTCCACCACACTTCCAGGTAGAGTATTCCATATCCAAAACACTCACTGTGTGAAAAAGCTTTTTCTCACATCACATTTCCTACTTTTGCAAATCACTTTCAATCTGTGCCCTCTCATTCTTGATCCTTCTACAAACAGGAACAGTTTCTCCCTTTCCACTCTGTCCAGCCCCCTAATGATTTTGAACATCTCTCTCAAACCTCCTCTTAGCCTTCTTCTCTCCAAGGATAACAGTCCCAACCTCTCCAATCTATCCTCACAATCAAAGTTTCTCATCTCTGGAATCATTCTTGTAAATCGTGTCTGTATTCTCTCCAATGTGTTCACATCCTTCCTATAGTGTGTTCCCAGAACTGTGCACAATATTCCAGCTGAGGTCTAACTAGCGTTTTGTTCAGCATAATCTCCTTGCTCTTGTATTCTCTGCTCCTATTAATAAAGTCCAGAATACTATCTGCTTTATTAACTGCCCTCTTCACCTGAATTGCTACCTTCAATGGTTTGTGCACATGAAAACTCAGGTCCCTCTGCCCCTCCTTATTTTATATTGTCTCTCCATCTTCTTCCAACCAAAACACAGTTGGCCTGAACTTTCCGGCTGTTCTTGCCAGCGGGATCTTCTGGTCCCACCGATGGTGCACCCCAGCCGGGGGTTTCCCGGCAGCATGGGGTGGAGTCAATGGGAAATCCCATTGACAGCAGTGGGGACCAGACGATTCCACCACCGGCCAACAGCGGGCTGCCTCTTACCATGAGAAAGATGCTACAGGGAGGCCAGAGAATCCAACCCATCACCTCTCACTTCTCCGCATTGAACTTCATTTACCACCTATCTGCCCACTCAACCAACCTTTCTATGTCCTCTTGAAATTCTGCACTGCCCTCCTCACAGTGTACAATATTTCCAAGTTTTGCACCATCCACAAACTTTGAAATTATACCCTGCACACCAAGATCCAGATTATTAATATATATTAGGAAATGCAAGTGACCAAACATCAACACCAATACAAACCTTCCTCCAATATATCCATATCATATTTATCTCCAAAAATATCCATTGACCATTATTCCCTGCTTCCTATTATTCAGCTAATTTTGTATCCACATTGCTGCTGTTCCCTTTATTCCATGAGCTAGAACTTTTCTCACAAGTCTGTTGTGTGCTATTGTACAGAATGCCTTCTGAAAATCCATGTAAACCACATCAATGGCACTACCCTCATTGAGCTTTTCTGTTACCTCCTCAAAAAACTCCAGCAAGTTAGTTAAGCACAATTTTTCCTTCAAAAATCCATGCTGGCTCTTCCTAATCACCTCAGTTAATTGTTCTTACTCTGGATTCCGATTGCCCCTTTCTATCAGGGCAAAACCTTACTATACAATCCTCACTGTTTCCTAAATATACCCCCATTGACACTTGAGCTACTTGGCCCACCTGATTTCCAAGAGCCAGGTCAAACAGTGCATCATTTTTTTGTTGGACTAGACACATACTGCTCTGGAAAGTTTTCCTGAATACTACCCAAGAACCTTTTGCCCCTCTCCGCCCTTTACACTACTACTGTTCCAGTCTACATTTTGGTAATTAAAGTCCCCCATTTTAACTGCTCTGTAATGTTTGCATCTCTCTGTAATTTCCATTAAGATTTGTTCTTCTGCATTTTTCTCACTAGTTGGCGGTCTATAGAATACACCGAGCAATGTAATTGCATCCTTTTTGTTCCTTAGTTCTAGTCAGGTTGATTCTGTCCTTGAACCCTCTGGAACATCCTCTTTCTCCAGCACTGCAATGCTCTCCTTAACCAATGCCACCACCTCTCTCCCTTTCCTTCCTTTCCTATCTTTTCTTAACACCTTGTACCAAGAAATATTTAACACCCAGCCTTGCCCTTCCTTGAGCCCTTGAATCCTTACAATGCAGAAGGAGGCCATTTTGCCCATTGAGTCTGCATTGATTCTCTCTGACAGAGTACCTTACCCAGGCCCTTTCGCTCAACCTATGCCTGTAACCCCGCACATTTACCATGGCTAATCCATCTAACCTGTACATCTTGGGATACTAAGGGGCAATTTAGCATGGCAAATCCACATTTTTTATTATTCATGCATGGGACATGGGTGCTGCTGGCTGGACAGCATTTATTGCTCATCCCTAGTTGTCCTTAGAGGGCAGTTGAAAGTCAACCACATTGCTGTGGGTCTGGAGTCACATGTAGGCCAGACCAGGTAAAGAAGGCAGATTTCCTTCCCTAAAGGAACATTAGTGAACCAGATGGGTTTTTCCAACAATCGACAATGGTTTCATGTTCATCGGTAGATATTTAATTCCAGATTTTTTTTTATTGAATTCAAATTCCACCACCTGCCGTGGCGGGATTTGAATCTGGGTCCCCTGAGCATTAGCTGAGTGTGCTAACCTGCACATAGAATCATAGAACCTCTACACTGCAGAAAGAGGCCATTCGGCCCATCAAGCTTGCACCGACAACAATCCCACCCAGGCCCTATCACCGTAACCCCATGTATTTACCCTGCTAATCCCTGAAACTAAGGGGCAATTTAGTATGGCCAATCAACCTTACCCGTACATCTTTTACCTGTGGGAGGAAACTGGAGTATCCGGAGGAAACCCACGCAGACACGAGGAGAATGTGCAGGCTCAGCACAGACAATGACCCATGCCAGGAATCGAACCTGGGTCCCTGGAGCTGTAAGGCAGCAGTGCTAACCACTGCGCCACTGTGCCACCCAGCTATATCGCTAAATATATCACTGTTCCTTCGTAGTCGCTGGGTCAAAATCCTGGAATTCCCCCACGACGATATTGTGGGTCAGTGCACAGGACATGGATGGCAGCGATTCAAGAAGGCAGCTCACTGCCACCTTTGCAATAGAACGTGCAAGCTCCACACAGACAGTGACCCGAGGCCGGAATTGCACCCGGGTCCCTGGCACTGTGAGGCAGCAGTGCTAACCACTCTGCCACTGTGCTGCCCATCTTTGGATAGTGTCTCTGTGACAGATTTCAACTACACAATCTGCACCTGTAACTCCCCAATCCTATTTACTATACTTTGAGCATTCACACACATGCACAGTAACCCTGATTTAAATTACTATTCTCTATACTCGTGCTATTTGTCCCTCCCAGTATCTTGAGCGTGCTGATATTCCTCTCTAATCGTTTCTCATTGTTCCCACACCCCTGCCGAATTAGTCTAAAGCCCTCTGCACAACACTAGAAATACGCCCGGAAAGAAAGTCAGCCCCTGCTCTGTTCAGGTGCAACCACCTGGCTTGTAAAGGTGTCATCTTCCCCAGAGCCTGTCCCAGAGTCCCAGGAATCTAAAGCTCTTTTTACTGCAACACCAGGTTAAAGTCCAACAAGTTTATCTGGTAGCACGAGCTTTCGGAGCACTATCTCTTCATCAGGTGAGTGGAGAATACAAATACAGCATATATAGACACAGACTCAATTGCAACATAATGGTTGTAATGCGAGTCTTTACAGGTAATCAAGCCTTTACAGATGCAGACAATGCGAGTGGAGAGAGGGTTAAGCACAGATTAAAGAGGTGCGTATTGTCTCCAGCCAGGGCAGTTAGTAAGCTTTTTCAAGCCCAGGCAAATCGTGGGGGTTACATGAACCCAAGATCCCGTTTGAGGCCGTCCTCATGTGTGCGGAACTTGGCTATCAGTTTCTACTCGGCAATTCTGCATTGTGTGTCTTGAAGGCCGCCTTGGAGAACGCTTACCCGAAGATCAGAGGCCCTTGACTGCTGGAGTGTTCCCCAACAGGAAGAGAACACTCCTGCCTGGTGATTGCTGAGCGGTGTCCATTCATCTGTTGTCGTAGCGTCTGCATGGTCTCATGCCTCGGGACATCCTTTCCTGCAGCGTATCAGGTAGACAACGTTGGCCATGTCACAAGAGTATGTACCATGTACCTGGTGGATAGTGTTCTCACGTGAGGTAATGGCATCTGTGTTGATGATCCGGCATGTCTTGCAGAGGTTGCTGTGGCAGGGTTGAGTGGTGTCGTGGTCACTGTTCTCCTGAAGGCTGGGTAGTTTGCTGCGAACAATTGTCTGAGGTTGCACGGTTATTTGAAGGCAAGTAGTGGGGGTGTGGGGATGGCCTTGGCGAGATGTTCGTCTTCATCAATGACATGTTGAGGGCTCTGAAGAAGATGTCATAGCTTCTCCACTCTGGGGAAGTACTGGACGACGAAGGGTACTCTGTCCACCGTGTCCCGTTTTTGTCTTCTGAGGAGGTCGATGCGGTTTTTCACTGTGGCGTGTCGGAACTGTTCGGTCGATGAGTCGAGCGCCATATCCTGTTCTTACGAGGGCGTCTCTCACCGTCTGTAGGTGTCTGTTGCGTTCCTCCTCATCTGAGCAGATCCTATGTATATGGAGGGCTTGTCCGTGGGAGATGGCTGCTTTAACGTGTTTAGGGTGGAAGCTGGAGAAGTGGAGCATCCTGAGATTATCCGTGGGCTTGCAGTACACAAGACGACGACGGCATTGCTGCAACTGCCTCAGTACTCAACGCTGACAACTGCCAATCTCCAGACGCAATTCTACAACTCATCCGCTTCATCCTGGAACACAACGTCTTCACCTTCAACAACCAGTTCTTCATCCAGACACAAGGAACAGCCATGGGGACCAAATTTGCAACTCAATATGCCAACATCTTCATGCACAGGTTCGAACAAGACCTCTTCACCGCACAGGACCTTCAACCGATGCTATACACTAGATACATCGATGACATTTTCTTCCTTTGGACTCATGGTGAACAATCACTGAAACAACTATATGATGACATCAGCAAGTTCCATCCCACCATCAGACTCACCATGGACTACTCTCCGGAATCGGTTGCATTCTTGGACACACGCATCTCCATCAAGGACGGTCACCTCAGCACCTCACTGTACCGCAAGCCCACGGATAACCTCACGATGCTCCACTTCTCCAGCTTCCACCCTAAACACGTTAAAGAAGCCATCCCCTACGGACAAGCCCTCCGTATACACAGGATCTGCTCAGAAGAGAGAATCGCAACGGACACCTCCAGACATTGAAAGATGCCCTCGTAAGAACAGGATATGGCGCTCGACTCATCGGCCGACAGTTCCGATAGTTCCCACAGCGAAAAACCGCACTGACCTCCTCAGAAGACAAACATGGGACACGGCCGACAGAGTACCCTTGGTTGTCCAGTACTTCCCCGGAGTGGAGAAGCTACGACATTTTCTTCGGAGCCTTCAACATGTCATTTATGAAGACGAACATCTCGCAAGGCCATCCACACACCCCCCCACTTGCCTTCAAACAACCACGTAACCTCAAACAGACCATTGTTCGCAGCAAACTACCCAGCCTTCAGGAGGACAGTGACCACGACACCACACAACCCTGCCACAGCAACCTCTGCATGACGTGCTGGATCATCAACACAGATGCCATCATCTCACGTGAGAACACCATCCACAAGGTACACGGTACATACTCTTGCGACTTGCCCTTCCTGTCGGGGAACACTTCAGCAGTCAAGGGCATTCAGCCTCTGATCTTCGGGTAAGCGTTCTCCAAGGCGGCCTTCAAGATGCACCATGCAGAATTGCCGAGTAGAAACTGATAGCCAAGTTCCGCACACATGCGGACGGCCTCAACTGGGATCTTGGATTCGTGTCACACTATCTGCAACCCCCACGACTTGCCTGGGCTTGCAAAATCTCACTAACTGTCCCGGCTGGAGACAATACACATCTCTTTAACCTGTGCTTAACCCTCTCTCCACTCACATTGTCTGCACCTGTAAAGACTTGATTGCCTGTTAAGACTCGCATTCCAACCATGATCTTGTAATTGAATCTGTGTCTATATATGCCGTATTTGTGAACCCAACTCTCCACTCACCTGATGAAGGAGCAGCACTCTGAAAGCTCGTGCTCCCAAATAAACCTGTTGGACTTTAACCTGGTGTTGTGAGACTTCTTATTGTGCTTACCCCAGCCCAATGCCGGCATCTCCACATCATGGCACTTTTTCCTGCACCATCTTTCCAGCCATGCATTTATCTGCCTCCTTGTCCCATTTCCATCCTCACTTGCATGTGGCACTGGGAGTAATCTGGAAATTACTACATTTGAGATCCTGCTTTCTAATTTTCTACCTAACTGCCTAAATAGTGAGCGCAGTACCACATCCCCCTTCCTACTTAAGTTATGGGTACCAGTATAGACCATGACCTCCAGCTGTTTACCTTGCCCCAGAAGAATGTCCTGTATCTGCTTTGTGACATCTTGACCCTGGGACCGGGGAAGTAGCATACCATCCTGGAGTCATGACTAAGGCCACAACAATGTCTGTCTGTTTCCCGGAATAATGATTCCCCCCAATCACTATTGCTCTTCCCTTCTTCTTCCTCCCCTCTTGCATAGCTGGGCTGCTCATGGCGCGACAAATCTGGCTCTGCCTGCACTCCTCTGAGGAACCAGCACCCTCACCAGTGTCCAAAATGGAAAACTGATTGTGAGCAAGACCCCAGGGGACTCCTGCATGACTTGCCTAGTTCTCCTGGGAAGCCTGGTGGTCGCCCCTTAACTCTGTGCCTCCGGGTCCTTAAGCTGCGGGGTGACCATGCACCTCTCAAGCTGGGAATGTGGAATTTGAAACACAAATAGATCAGCCATGATCTCATTGAATGGTGGCCCAGGCTCGATGGGCCGAATGGCCTACTTCTGGTCTTTTTTTCTGTTCATATGTGTATTTCTCTCATCAGAAACCCATTTTCAGTTGTAACTATCAAACTGATCAAGTTAACAGTCTTAAAATGTCGGAGGTTGTACCCAAAATAAAAATTTTACCACAATGTGTAACCACTTTGTTATGAACTCCCATTTAAACTTCATTAAAATGCTATTCTACCAATCTTTTTATCACCACTAATTCAGTTCCAGAATCTAAAAACGTAAACCAAAATCTTTGGCTGGAAAATGTGGTGTCAGACTTTTATTTTCTTTGTAAAACCATGGAAACAAAGCATTTGTAAATATTTTACTAGAACAACTCTATTACATTACTCTTCTGTTCAGTTGGATTTGTTATGGCTCTTCTGAATAAGTCGAAGTTTCTTGAAATAAGAGCATATAACATGAACTTTAACCCTGTACATGGGATTCCTGATGTGGATATGGCAGCAACAGCTGACATTGTTCATTCTGAGGAATGATAAAAGTAGGCAAAAACTACATGGAATTTCTTGCACTTTCCCAACGTAACCTTGGAGGAAGATTGGGAAAAAAAAAACCATTCAAATGTCTATTTGGGGTTTTTGGTGCTCCTCTGCTGAGGTTGCAGTCACTGGTCAGTGGAGTTTCCAAGGACATTGCCAACTCCTGTGTTTGTTATGAGCTTTGATGCCCAAGAGGTGGCCTTGGGATATTCTGAACCACAACTGTTAAACTGGCTGAGGTTTTGGTTCAAATACCAAGCTCTGTATGAACAAAAGTCAAGGAATACAAATGTCGAAATCTTACTGCCATTTACGCCAGTGGGAACTTATGGTCCTGCCAATGGCACACCCTTGCTGTGGGTTTCCCAGCAGCAAGGGGTACATTCAATGGGAAACCCCATTGACAAGGCAGGACAATAAGATCCTGCCGCCAGCATCTCCCACCACCGTGAAACACACTGCGGAGAGGGAGGAAAATCCCGCCCTTAGGCTGGGATTTAACGGGTTTTCCCATACCTGCAGTGGCTCACCATTGGCCACTGGTTGGATCTTCCCATCCCGCCAAAGTCTACTGCATTTCTCATGGCTGGTCAATCCCACTGCCAGAGAACCCGCCGCGGCGGAGGTGGCGTGAGGGGGGCCGCTTCTGCTTGTGGTCCTGCAGGGTCCGCAAGACTCTGGCCTTGCTTTCACTTCTCCGATTTCTCTGTCTCCATTTCTGGTGATAGGTCATCAACTAATATTCCTTATAAACCCACTGACTCCTGCAACTTCCTCACAACACTTCATCACACCATCATTGAGGATGGGGATATTTGCAGAGCCTCCAGTGAGTTGTTTAATTGTCCACCACCATTCATGGCAGGACTGCAAAGCTTAGATTTGATCCGTTGGTTCTGGGATTGCTTAGCTCTGTCTATGACCTGCTGCTTATGCTGTTTGGCACTCAAGTAGTTCTGTGTTGCAGCTTCATCAGGTTGACACCTCATTTTTAGATATGTTTGGTGTTGTTCCTGACATGCTCGGCACAACATCGTGGGCCGAAGGGCCTGTTCTGTGCTGTACTGTTCTATGTTCTATGCCCTCCTCCTGCACTCTCCATTCAACTCTTCACCTGTGGAAGGGCCAGAAATTCCTGCTGTTAGGGAATTCTGCTCCCACGCCGGCAGTGCGCCCCCAGCCACCGGTTTCCTAGTGGCCTCCTGCAACCCAGAAACAGACGGCTCGGGGGGAGCCTGAGAAACCTCCCTTAGTCTTCCTGCAGCAGATCAGGTCAATCTTGATGACACATTTAACATTCTTTGGCAAGTTTGCTTGGATCAGTATTATATTTGGATCCGATTATAGTTGAAATCATCTGTTGGCAGTTCTCCGTACCAATGAAGCATTCAGTCAATGATTTAATATAAACAGAAACAATGGTGAACATTTCATAAACGTCGGTAATTTATACAAAAGGATTGGAGTCTGAAAATGTGCTGTTGTCTCTCAGCAAAGATTGATCAGGAGCTGGTGATATTTAAAGTCCCTAAACGTACAGACCGCTGAGGATCACTTTGTGCTTGGATCGGGATGTTCTGTTTAAGTTAAAACAAAAAGTGCTGGAAACACTTGGTAGGTCAGGGAGTATCTGCAGAGACATGATTTAATTTGATTTGACTTGATTTATTATTGTCACATGTATTGGGATCCAGTGAAAAAAATTGTTCTTGGCATTACACAGGCAAAGCATGTCATTCATAGAGTACATAGGGGAGAAGGAAAGGATAAGGTACAGAATGTAATGTTACAATCATCTCTGGGGTGTAGAGAAAGCACAGTAAGAAGCCTCACAACACCAGGTTAAAGTCCAACAGGTTTATTTGGTAGCAAATACCATAAGCTTTCGGAGCACTGCTCCTTCGTCAGATGGAGTGGATATCTGCTCTCAAACAGTGCAAACAGACACAGAAATCAAGTTACAGAATACTAATTAGAATGTGAATCTCTACAGAGAAAGATCAACTTAATATAACGTAGTCCATTCAAAAGTCTGATGGCAGTAGGGAAGAAGCTGTTCTTGAGTCAGTTGGTAAATGATCTCAGACCTTTGTATCTTTTCCCTGACAGAAGAGACAATGTCCGGGGTGCGTGGGGTCCTTAATTATGCTGGCTGCTTTTCCGAGGCAGCGGGAAGTGTAGACAGAATCAATGGATTGGAGGCTGGTTTGTGTGATGGACTGGGCTACGTTCACAAGCCTTTGCATTTTTTTGCAGTCCTGGTCAGAGCAGGAGCCATACCAAGCTATGGTGCATCTGTAAAAATTGGTGAGAGTCGTAGTGGACATGCCTAATGTTCTTAGCCTGCTGAGAAAGTAGAGACGTTGGTGGGCTTTCTTAACTATAGTATCGGCATGGAGGGACCAGGACAGGTTGTTGGTGATCTGGACACCTAGAAACTTGAAGCTCTCGACCATTTCCACTTCATCCCTGTTGATGTCGACAGAGGCATGTCCTCCACAACGCTTCCTGAAGTCGATGATTATCTCCTTCATTTTACTGCCACATTCTCCGACCTTGCCCGCACCTGGGATTCTCCAGTCCCGCTGCAGGTTGCTGAGCGCCAAATTCTCCATTTGTGCTGGCAGTGGTGGTGGGACATAAACGGCCAGAAAATTTCCGACCTACTTCTACCAATGTTACTACATCTGCACAGAGAAAACATCTCTTTAACATTTCCTTTCATTCAGGATTCGAGTACAGGAGCAGGGATATCTTGGTAAGGTCACACCTGGAATATTGTGTGCCGTTTTGGTGTCCTTATCTGAGGAAGGATGTTCTTGCTCCAGAGGGAGTGCAGAGAAAGTTTACCAGACTGATTCCTGGGATGGTGGGACTGAAGTATGAGGAGAGATTGAGTCAGTCAGGATTATTTTTAGAACAGGGAGGAGATCCCATAGAAACTTATAAAATTTGAACAGGACTCGACAGGGTAGACGCAGGAAGGATGTTCCCAATGGTGGGGGCGTCCAGAACCAGGGGTCACAGTCTGAGGATATGGAGTAGCCCATGTAGGACTGAGATGAGGAGAAATTTCTTCACCCACAGAGTGGTGAGCCTGTGGAATTCTCTACCACAGAAAGTAGGTGAGGCCAAAACATTGTATATTTTCAAGAAGTAGTTAGATATGGCTTTTGGGTCAAAGGGGATCAAAGGATATGTGGGGAAAGCAGGAGCAGGTTGCTTGAGTTGGATGATCAGCCATGATCATAATGAATGGTAGAGCAGATTTGAAGGGCCGAATGACCTCCTCCAGCTCCTCTTTGCTATGTTTCTATTCCTTTGGTGAAGATCTTTGGGTAGTAATCGCAGTGATGATTGTAACATTACATTCTGTGCCTTATCCTTTCCTTCTCCCCTATGTACTCTATGAATGATATGCTTTGCCTGTGTAATTCAAAAATCAATTTTTTTCACCGGATCCCAATACATGTGACAATAATAAATCAAGTCAAATCATCATGCTGGTAAATCAATGTTTGGAGAGTCAGACGGTCCGTCTCTAACTCTTGCCTTGCCCTCCCTTCTCTGATTTCTCTGTCTCCATTTCTCTATCAACTAATATTCCTTATAAACCCACTGACTCCTGCAACTTCCTCACTACACTTCCTCACACCATCATTGATATATTTGCGGAGCCTTCAGTGAGTTGTTTAATTGTCCACCACCATTCATGGCTGGGTGTGGCAGGACTGCAGAGCTTAGATCTGATCTGTTGGTTCTGGGATTGCTAAGCTATGCCTATGACTTGCTGCTTATGCTGTTTGGCATGCAAGTAGTTCAGTGTTGTAGCTTCACCAGGTTGACACCTCATTATTAGATATGCTTGGTGTTGCTCCTGGCATTCCCTCCTGCGCTCTCTGTATTGAACTATCTGCAGAAGATAAGAGCTTATGATGCTGTGGGTGATGTTTTATCACAGATAGAGGATTGTATAACTAATAGCCGACAGAGAGCTGGGATAAATGGGACATGCTCACTTGCATGCCGAATGCCGACCTGGCTGTCAGTTACCATTCTCCTCCTGCCAGGTCAAGGGCACGCTGCTCGCAGACTGTCAGGTGCCACAGCTCAGGTACACCGACTCCAGTCTGTGCCCTCTCTCACCGGTTGTGTGCATTTTTCTCCTGTGGGGCCATGAGGGCGATTGAAAGCATGGATATATTGAAGCGCATGGGATCCAATGTGTGTTTGGAGCTTGTGTTGGCCGTTTCGGGGAAAAGGGTCACCACTGGGGGGTGCTGATTTGGGGGGAAGGGGTTGGATGCAGTTCTTTGGGGGGTGGGGTGGGGGGGGTTGTTGGATGCCCTTCAAGTGTCTGAGCATGGTTTGACATTGTTAGTACAGCCCATGTACAGGTTTCAGAATGGGCTGCACACTCATCCTTGCTGCCCGAAGAAGGTTGTTCAGTTTCTTCTGACACTGTTCCCCAGACCGATGTGTCAGGGTCCTGACATTACCTGCAGCTGCCACCTCTCCCTACAATGCCTTTGTGGCACGACTTCTTGGGTGACAGCCCTGAGTGGGGAACAGCAGCTGGCTCCTCTCCTCCACTGCGTCCATCAGACGGGCCTGCTCAGCCTGGCAGAACCTCAGGGCAGCCATCTTCCTGGCGTGACTGGCTGTGTGTCCATTATTGCAGCTTATATACAGCTCTGGCTAGTCAGGGGAGTCCAGGTGCAGTCAGTTTGGGCCAGTCATGGGCCCGTTAGTAAAGATTCCTTGTGAGAAATGTAAAGGGAACCTGATTTCAATAGAAAGTGAGCCATCTCCCAGGGTGCTGACCCTGTGTCCAGGGGGTGCAATGCTCAAGGCTCTCAAACAACAAGGGGGAATGCTCGCGAGCAGGGGGTGTGCATGGCAGCAGTGGAGCCAGTATGTGTGAACTGGGGAGAGGGAGGGATGGGGAGGCCAGCGATGTCTGGGTCACTGGAGAATGGGGAGGCCAGCGATGTCTAGGTCACTGGGGGATGGAGGAGCCAGCGATTCCCGGGTCACTGGGGGATGGGGAGGCCAGCGATGTCCGGGTCACTGGGGGATGGGGAGGCCAGCGATGTCTGGGTCACTGGGGGATGGGGAGGCCAGTGATGTCCGGGTCACTGGAGAATGGGGAGGCCAGCGATATCCAGGTCACTGGGGGATGGAGGAGCCAGCGATGTCCGGGTCACTGGAGAATGGGGAGGCCAGCGATGTCCGGGTCACTGGGGGATGGGGAGGCCAGCGATGTCCGGGTCACTGGAGAATGGGGAGGCCAGCGATGTCCGGGTCACTGGGGGATGGAGGAGCCAGCGATGTCCGGGTCACTGGGGGATGGAGGAGCCAGCGATGTCCGGGTCACTGGGGGATGGGGAGGCCAGCGATGTCCGGGTCACTGGGGGATGGGGAGGCCAGCGATGTCCGGGTCACTGGGGGATGGAGGAGCCAGCGATGTCCGGGTCACTGGGGGATGGGGAGGCCAGCGATGTCCGGGTCACTGGGGGATGGGGAGGCCAGCGATGTCCGGGTCACTGGGGGATGGGGAGGCCAGCGATGTCCGGGTCGCTGGGGGATGGAGGAGCCAGCGATGTCCGGGTCACTGGAGAATGGGGAGGCCAGCGATGTCCGGGTCACTGGGGGATGGGGAGGCCAGCGATGTCTGGGTCACTGGAGAATGGGGAGGCCAGTGATGTCCGGGTCTCTGGAGAATGGGGAGGCCAGTGATGTCCGGGTCTCTGGAGAATGGGGAGGCCAGCGATGTCTGGCTCATTGGGGGATGGGGAGGTGTAATGGGGATTTTTCTTTTAAAATGGTGGCCAATTTCTAAAAACTTAGATTCTATTTGAAAAACTCGCAAAAGGCAAAGTCTCTGTTCAAAATACGTAACCAAAATGTACCTTAAACAAAAAAATCATACAAGACAGACAATGCATTAACCTACGTCCATGGGAGGCCTTCAGAGGATCAGATGGCCCAGATTCAGCGCTATGGGACCACACCAAAGATCTGAAGCTAAATTACAGAACAATTATACTCTTCGCTATCTAAGATAGACTTCCTCATTAGCTTAGATCCAATTTCATTCAGTGTTAACATGTCAGTCCACTACAAGACAGATGTCCTGCGATAACCTAATGGTATTATTGCAGACTATTAATCCAGAAACTCAGCTAATGTTCTGGGGACCCGGGTTCGAATCCCACCACAGCAGATGGTGGAATTTGAATTCAATTTTAAAAATCTGGAATTAAGAATCTACCGATGGCCATGAAACTATTGTCAATTGTCGGAAAAACACATCTGGTTCACTGATGTCCTACAAGGAAAGAAATCTGCTGCCCTTACCTGGTCTGGTCTACATGTGATTCCAGAACCACAGCAATGTGGTTGACTCTCAACTGCCGTTAGGCAACTAGGGACTGGCAATAAATACTGGCCGGCCAGCGACGCCCATGTCCCATGAATGAATTTTTTAAAAGGTAATCGCAATATACCACTCTATGTCATGATATTTCATTTGTCCATTTAATTCCGGACATCTTCCCACTTGGCTAAGCCCATTTCCTGGTTGCTATGTTGTCAGGGATGCTTCTATAGCTAAACCTTTCCCACAGGCACATTGCCAAGGCAGAGAGATGTGCATTTCTCTGGGCCCTTATGCCTGGACACTTTCTTATGGCTGGACAATGGATGCCTCTATAATATTACAACATGTTTCAGTATTTGTCCTGGGACTTGAAACTTCTAATGCTTATTCTGCTGACTAATGGACTTCCAGCTCTGAACTATTGACATTATCGTTATATCCTGCGGCATTTGCATTTTCGACTGAGATGAACAATACATTTATATTAAAAATACATTAAATGCATTTAATACTTCAATATACCCTTTAAAATCATGTTTATTTCATTTCAATGCAGTTATTGCGTTCACATATGAGCAAACTGTTAACATTAACTCATTAGATAGAATCATTTAACCCCTTCTAGCAGCTCTGTCACTATAAGACTAAATCTGTCTGTGAATCTAACTAGCTGATCTAAACTTTGCTTCCACAAGAGGCCAGCGATGTCCGGCTCACTGGGGGATGGGGGGGCCAGCGATGTTCGTGAGGGGGGTGAGGGGGTGGGGGCGGTGAGAAGCTAGCGATGTCCGTGGTGAATGGGGGGAGGATGAGAGGCCAGCGATGTCTGTGAGGGGGAAGGGGGGCGTTGGGGGGGGGGGGGGGGGGGAGAGAGGCCAGTGATGTCCGGGGGGGTGGGGGGGGGGGGTGGTGGGGGGGGGGGGTTGGAGGCGAGCGATGTCCGTGCGGGGTGAGAGGCCAGCGATATCTGGGGGGGGGGGGGGGTTGGGGGCGGGGGGAGGTTGGGGGCGGGGGGAGGAGAGGCCAGCGATGTCCGTGGGCGAGGGGGCGGTGGGGGTGGGGGGGGTGAGAGGCCAGTGATGTCTGTGGGGGGGGGGTTGGGGGTGGGGGGAGGAGAGGCCAGCGATGTCCGTGGGCGAGGGGGGCGGTGGGGGGGTGAGCGGCCAGCGATGTCTGTGGGCGAGGGGGGGTGGGGGTGGGGGGGTGAGAGGCCAGCGATGTCCGTGGGCAAGGGGGGGTGGGGGGGGTGAGAGGCCAGCGATGTCTGTGGGTGAGGGGGGGTGGGGGTGGGGGGGGTGAGAGGCCAGCGATGTCCGTGGGCGAGGGGGGGTGGGGGTGGGGGGGGTGAGAGGCCAGCGATGAGGCCAGCAATGTCTGTGGGAGGTCAAGACCAGCAATCACAATGCTGGCAGGTCCTTTTAACGATCTCCCAGAGATGTGGACATGCGCAGGGTCCGGCTCATTGCGCCGATTTGAGCCTCTTCAGCGGGAATAAGCCCCCGCCCCCTGGTTTTTAATGATAATCACTCTGCAGTGCACAGAGTGTGGGAGATTCATTTCAGGAAACACATTGGAAACTCCCGTGTGATTTACTCCAGTTTTCACGCGAATTTGACTCTCTGGGTCATATTTTACCATTTTGATTCTAAGCGCTGGGCAGACTTGAAACTGAGAGTGTTTCAGATCCGACTTCTAGACCCGTTCTCAGGCGCCCCCATACGCACCCTGCCTGAAAAAATATCAGCGATTCAGAATCGCGCTGCAGAAGCCTGTGGGTGAGGCTTAACGCGCCCGAAATCCTGCAGCTCCGATCAGCACCTCCAACTGCGCATGCGCAAAGAATACGTGCTCCCCTACCACATTGCTCCCGGGCTGGATAATCTCTGCTGCCTACGTAATACCACGATAATGTTGAGTATCATTTTTGAATATATTTTAATCTATGTTGATTTGTCTGTTTCTTTTCTCTAGCTCCACCACCTCAAAGAAGGGGCTTACGATCATTCCATTCTAGTGCTTTTTTTACACTCAACTAATTAAGATGTTCTGCACCTCAAAAGAAAACACATCAACAATCAAACCAATATTGTGTCATTATTGCTGTCATCTGGCAGAGTGAATTTCCATCGGTTGGAAAATTGGAATATTTGGCTCCACATGAAATAAACCACTTTCCACAAGTTTGAGGACAGTGTTTGCCACTTTGCTACTATTAATGTACCAATTTCCAAACTGGAAGTCTGGGAAGAAGACGATTAAGTATTGGGGTCTGGCAGAACAACTGCATAATGTTAACATCTGAAACACTGGAATTCTACCGCTTCACCCGCCATGGAATTGGAGCAAGGGGGTGGGGGGGTGGTGGTGGAGGCGAGGGGTGGGTGGCAGGCAATGGAAATGTTCGTTCACCTCGGGCGGGATTTTCCAGTCTCGCTCGAGCGAAGCTGTAAAATCCCGCCCACGTACTGTGGAAAGTAAAATTGTATCAGGCAAAAAATAAGGACATCTTAAGGTGGAAGTCTAAAAGGCTAAGACGATTGCTGCAAAGGTTTCTATTTAACATTGTAAATGTAATCACTGCGCCTGTGACTTATTAGCATCAAGAAACTATCTGTAGACAGGTGGTCAGGATAAGGAAGCAGCTTTGATTCAAATGGCTGAGAGAATAGGAGTTGTAGTTAATTAGAAAAGTCATTTTGATGTCATGAACAAAGCAACTGTGGAAAAATATGGTATCGGTTAATAACTAAATAAGCAGCTGGCAGTAAATCACAGGAAACATAATCCTCTCTTAGCTCATGCATATAAAATTGTTACAGCTTAAAGAGCTCCTGATTTTTTTTTTAATCTGTGGGCCATTTACATATCTTCTACATGTACAACTTGGAGAGAATCAGTAACATTTTGGAACTTCCAGTTGTAACCATTGGCATTTCTTTGAACATCAGCAAACCGGCCTAGCTTGGCAGCGCGGCTAGTTTGGTTTGGTCGCCGTACGTTTACGGTGATTTACAGAAAATTAAAAATCAGATGCAAGCCATTAAAACCAGCATAAAAACCAACAGTCCAATGATGCAAGTGAAAGCTGTGATTTGTACTGGAATGGAAAATGTGTCACTCTCTCCAGTAAGTGAAGCCCAATGCCAATTTAACTGATTGAGTGGGAGTTGTGCCCAAGTCGAGTAAAGCCGCTATTTACCCTGATGATTCAGTGTCGGAGTCACTTCAGTACATGTCATCATGCTGCACTACAGCAATCATTCCTGAAGATACTTTAAGTATGGAATCATTAGCACCAATCACGGATAAATTAAAATCAAGACCTGTTCAATTCAAAGCGATTTAGTCTTTCTCCAACTGTGCTCATTCCGCTCTAAATCTTACATCACAGAACACTTGAATCCATTTACAAAATCAATTGTACTGCATCAGTACACACAAAAATCAATTTCTGAGAAATGAGAATCAAATTCCAACGACAAATTTGGAGAATGTAATTCGTTAACTGACTGGAACTGGGTATTTTCCACATTTGTCTAATGCTGTAAATGGCATCTTAATGTTTGATTAACATCAGTGTATTTATCATAGAATCCTTACAGTGCAGAAGGAGGCCATTCGGCCCATCGAGTCTACACCGACCACAATCCCACCCAATCCCTATAACCCGGCATACTTACCCTGCTAATCCCCTGACACTAGGGTCAATTTATCATGGCCAATCAATCGAACTCTCACATGTTTGGACTGTGGGAGGAAACCGGAGCACCCCCAGAGGAAACACACGCAGACACAGGGAGAACTTGCTGATGCGCGACAATCAAGCACGTGGAACAAGGCTTCAGCTATTGAAGGCTTTTATTAGCAAACAATGGAACTAACTAACACGAGTACACCAGTTCAGACTGGAGGGGTCCTGCCGGAGCAGAGGGTCTTATACCTCTCCCCAGGAGGCGGGGCCCGACCGGGATGTGCCATAACAACATTTACCACAGGTAAACACCCTAACCCAACAACATTATACAACCCCCACAGTGGCAACACCCTAACCCAACAGTAACATAGGAACAACCCACAGTGGTAACCAACGATGGTTCACCACACTTGCAAACTCCACACAGACAGTGACCGAAGTCGGGAACTGAACCCCGGTCCTTGGCGCTGTGAGGCAGCAGTGCTAACCACTGTGCCACCGTGCCACCCGGGAATATCCTGGTTTATGATCCTTCAAGGTATTTATCGTTCATTTCCGCCCCTTCAGTGATTCGATCCTTTAGTTTCTTTATCCTTCGTCTGAGTGTACAAATATACGTACATACTAATTAGCGGTTGGGAGAAGGCGATTTGGCCCCTCAAGCCTGCTCCTCCATTCAATAAGATCATGGCTAATCTGATTGTGATGTCAATCCACATTCCGCCTGCTCCCAATAAACTTTGACTCCCTTGTTAGCCAAGGACCTCGGCCTTAAAAACATTCATTGACTCTGCCTTCAGTGCTCTCTGGGGCGGAGAGTTCCAAAGATGCATGGTCTGCTGAGAGACAAAAATTCCAAAAATTCTTCTCATCATTCCCTTAAATGGGAGACCACTTATTTTTAAACTGTGTCCCCAAATTCTAGTCGCTCCCACAAGGGGAAACATCCTTTCAGCATCCACCCCACCAAGTCCCCTCAGGGTCCTATACATTTCAATAGAATCACCTCTCAATCTTCTAGACTCCAAGGTAACCAAGGTTCCCGGCTTGGTTCACTGTGTGGAGTTTGCACGTTCTCCCCATGTCTGCGTGGGTTTTTTCCGGGTGCTCCGGTTTCCTCCCACAGTCTGAAAGACATGCTGGTCAGGTGCATTGATCCGATAAGGTGCTGGAATGTGATGACTAGGAGAATTTCACAGTAACTTCATTGCAGTGTTAATGCAAGTCTTACTTGTGATGAATAAATAAACTTTAACTTTACTTTTAACCCCCACCCCCCACGGAAAGGGGATGAGGAAGGGGATTCTGGATTAACAAGCAGAGTCACAGGCAGATTCTTAGTTTTAGTAACTGATGGGAAGGAGAGAGTTAAAATGACTTACACCTAACAAGATAATGTTAACAGTTTGCTCATATGTGAATGCTAAACACTATTAAAAGGAATGAAAGATGATTTTAATGTTAAAAATCTATATTTATGTTGAATGATAATAGTGGGTTAATATGAAATAAGTTTAAAATAGTCAACACAGTCAATGTACAATCACTGCAGAGACTATAGAAGTTCAAAGTTCAGAATCAAAGTTATTTAGTCAACAGAAAATATTAAAGAAGTTTCAAACTCGGGACAAATGCTGAAACTTTTAATGAAATATTTAATATCAGATTGAAAGGCTCTATTTCCAGGCATAAGAAAATATTAGTCTCAGGGCCCAGAGCTGACATGGCCGGTTGGTCAAAGTTTTTAAAGTTTATTTATTAGTGTCACAAGTAGGCTTACATTAACACCGCAATGCAGTTACTGTGGAATTCTCCCAGTCGCCACACTCCAGTGTCTGTTCGGGAACACTGAGGGAGAATTTAGCATGGCCAATCCACCTAACCAGCACATCTTTGGACTGTGGGAGGAAACCGGAGCACCCAGAGGAAATCCACGCAGACATGGAGAGAACATGCAAACTCCACACAGACAGTGACCCAAGTTGGGAATTGAACCCGGCACTGTGAGGCAGCAATGCTAAGCAGTGTGCTGCTCACAGTCTTGGCAAAGTGTCGATGGGAAAGGTATTTGAACCGTGGCATCCTTTGAGAGACACAGCAACAAGGAAGTTAATCAAGCCAGGGGGTGACTGTCCAGTTTTTGGGTTGGCAAGTGAAGGATCATCAAGTCAAGCAGTGTTTCGCAATTGGCTGAGGTGTCCATCATGTTTTGGACTGACATGTTAATGTGAAATGAAATCGAGTTGAAGCTAATTAGAAGGAGTACCTTCGATATCAGAAAGATATAATTGCAATGGACTTTGGCTCATTGTCTCAGATCTTTGGAGAGGTCTCCGGCGCCAACCGGTATTATTTGATCCTTTGAAGGACTCCCACGGCTGAGGGTACTGTCTTGTTTGTCTTGTATGTCTTTTACGTTTTAAAACATTTTTATTCACGTCTTAAAACTGAAAATTACTGCCTTTGTGAAATTAATTCAAGTTTCCTTCAGTTTTTGTGAGAATCAGGCCACCAACAGAGAAATTCCCCACCACAGGGGAATAACCCAATGGAGCTCCCCAGAGGGGCTCTGGGCATTATCTCTTGGCACTGTGGCAGTGAACCATGCCAGGGTGCCGGGGCAGTGCCAGTGTATTTCCCGGGCATGCCCCTCTCGCCCTGGGGGCTATATTTACCTGTGCATCGCGGATGTGTTCCCTTCACCCAGTTCACATTTTGCAAAAGCAGTTGTAAATCTTGCCAACGAGGGGGGAATTCCTAATGTGGTGGAAACATACAAGACCATAAGACCATAAGACATAGGAGCAGAATTAGGCCACTCGGCCCATCAAGTTTGCTCCGTCATTCAATCATGGCTGATATTTTTCTCATCCCCATTCTCCTGCCTTTTCCTCATAACCCCTGATCCCCTTATTAATCAAGAACCTATCTTTCTCTGTCTTAGAGACACTCAATGACCTGGCCTCCACAGCCTTCCGCAGCAAAGAGTTCCACAGATTCACCACTCTCTGGCTGAAGAAATTCCTCCTCATCTCTGTTTTAAAGGATTGTCCCTTTAGCCTGAGGTTCTGCCCTCTGGTTCTAGTTTTTCCTACTAGTGGAAACATCCTCTCCATGTCCACTCTTTCCAGGCCTCGCATTATCCTGTAAGTTCCAATAAGATCCCCCCTCATCCTTCTAAACTCCAACGAGTACAGACCCAGAGTCCTCAACCATTCCTCATATGACAAGCTCTTCATTCCAGGGATCATTCTTGTGAACCTCCTCTGGACTCTTTCCAAGTCCAGCACATCCTTCCTTAGATACGGGGCCCAAAACTGTTCACAGTACTCCAAATGGGGTCTGACCAGAGCCTTATACAGCCTCAGAAGCACATCGCTGCTCTTGTATTCTAGCCCTCTCGACATGAATGCTAACATTGCATTTGCCTTCCTAACTGCTGACTGAACCTGCACGTTAACCTTAAGAGAATCTTGAACAATGACTCCCAAGTCCCTTTGTGTTTCTGATTTCCTAAGCATTTCCCCATTTAGAAAATAGTCTATGCCTCCATTCCTCCTTCCAAAGTGCATAGCCTCACACTTTTCCACATTGTATTCCATCTGCCACTTCTTTGCCCACTCTCCTAACTGGTGGAGAAGCCTTTTAATTAAATGATAATTTAGTGAAATGCAACTCCTGACTTTTTGGGTGGGAGCCTCATCCCGTCACCAGCAAGGGGCGGAGAATCTCACCGGCGAGATTCTCGTTTTCTCAGTCTCGTGCTATTTTGCGCCCACTTCGCCCTTTGCATTCATGGCGAACACGGGAGCAAAATCACGACAAATGTGTTTATTCCCTCGACCAGTTTCTATCAATATTCATCAGAAGTCTGTCAGTATATATATATCCATCCACATCATAGAATCCCGACATTACAGTAGAAGGCCATTCAGCCCATCGTGTCTGTACCAACCACAATCCCACACAAGCCTTATTCCTGTAACTCCACATATTTACCCTGCTAATCCCCTGACACTAGGGGCAATTTAGCATGGCCAATCCACCTAACCCGCACATACATCCTTGGACTGTGGGAGGAAACCGGAGCACCCGGAGGAAACCCATGCAGATAGAGGGAGAAAGTGCAAACTACACACAGACAGTGACCCGAGGCTGGAATTGAACCTGGGTCCCTGGCACTGTGAGGCAGCAGTGCTAACCACTGTGCCACCGTGCCACCCGAGATCCATGAATATTTCACTAGGGACTTCAGACTTGTCTGGAGGATAGCAAATGTTGTCCTCTTGTTCAAGAAGGGGAGTAGGGACAACCCTGGTAATTATAGACCGCTGAGCCTTACTTCTGTTGTGGGCAAAGTTTTGGAAAGGATTATAAGAGATAGGAGTTATAATCACCTAGAAAGGAATAATTTGATTAGGGATTGTCAGCATGGTTTTGTGAAGGGTAGGTCGTGCTTCACAAACCTTATTGAGTTCTTTGAGAAGGTGACCAAAGAGGTGGATGAGGATAAAGCGGTTGATGTGGTGTATATGGATTTCAGCAAAGCGTTGGATAAGGTTCCCCATGGTGAGCTATTGCAGAAAATACGGACAAATGGGATTGAGGGTGATTTAGTAGTTTGGATCAGTAATTGGCTAGCTGTAAGAAAACAGAGGGTGGTAGTTGATGGGAAATGTTCATCCTGGAGTTCAGTTACTAGTGGTGTACCGCAAGGTTCTGTTTTGGGGCCACTGCTGTTTGTCATTTTTATAAATGACCTGGATGAGGGTGTGGAAGGATGGATTAGTAAATTTGCGGATGACACTAAAGTCGGTGGAGTTGTAGACAGTGCAGAGGGAAGTGACAGGTTACAGAGGGACATAGATAAGCTGCAGAACTGGGCTGAGAGGTGGCAAATGAAGTTTAATGCAGAGAAGTGTGAGGTGATTCACTTTGGAAGGAGTAACAGGAATACAGAGTACTGGGCTAATGGTAAGACACTCGGTAGTGTGGATGAACAGAGGGATCTGGGTGTCCATGTGCATAGATCCCTGAAAGTTGGCACCCAGGTTGATAGGGTTGTTAAGAAGGCATACGGTGTGTTAGCTTTTATTGGTAGAGGGATTGAGTTTCGGAGACAGGGGGTCATGCTACAACTGTACAAAGCTCTGGTGCGGCCGCACTTGGAGTATTGCGTATAGTTCTGGTTGCCGCATTATGGGAAAGATGTGGGAGTGTTGGAAGGGGTGCAGAGGAGATTTACCAGGATGTTGCCTGGTATGGTGGGAAGATCGTATGAGAAAAGGATGAGGGACTTGAGGTTGTTTTCCTTAGAGAGAAGAAGGTCAAGAGGTGACTTAATAGAGGCATACAAGATGATCAGAGGTTTAAATAGGGTGGATAGTGAGAGCCTTTTTCCTCGGATGGTGATGGCTTACACGAGGGGACATAGCTTTAAATTGAGGGGTGATAGATATAGGACAGTTGTTAGAGGTCGGTTCTTTACTCAGAGTAGTAAGGGCATAGAATGCCCTGCCTGCAGCAGTAGTGGACTCGTCAACATTAAGAGCATTCAAATGGTTATTGGATAAACATATGGATGATATTGAAATGGTGTAGATTAGAGGGGCGTTAGATTGGTTTCACTGGTCGGCACAACATCGAGGGCCGAAGGGCCTGTACTGCGCTGTAATGTTCTATGTTCTATGTGGGGAGATTGGAGAAAGCTAGGGTGGTTCTCATTAGAGAATGAAAGGATGAAAGGACATTTAGGAGAACTGTTAATAATGATGAGGGGGCTGGACAGAGTAAATAGCAAATGTTCCCATTGACAGGAGGAGCGAGAACCAGAAGACAGAAGAGCCGAAGATGGCATGACAAAAGATCTTTTACACAGTGAGTGGTTAGTAGAACATAGAACAGTACAGCACAGGAACAGGCCCTTCGGCCTACGGTGTTGTGCCAAACATGACGCCAAACTGAACTAATCCCTTCTGCCTGCCTGAAATGCACTGCCTGAAAGGATGAAGGAGACTGATTCAGTCATGATTTCCAAAATAAATTGGTTAATTAGCTGAAGAGAAAATATTTTCAAGGCTGCAGAGAAAAGGTGGGGGAGCGGGATTTGCTGAGTTGCTCTTGCAGAGAGCCCATATGGAGACGGCAGACTCCTTTCTGAGCTGTAGCCATTTTCTGATTCTATGAAGTAAATTCCACACGGCACATTCCTTTACAGGGTAAATTTGCACCAAATTCTAGAAAGGGTATCAGAAACAATAAAACCCACTGGAATGATGCCAGGAATGAATGACCGTAATGAAGAACTGAGCATTTTCCACTGGAACAGGAAAGGTGGAGAAGACAGTGAAACGCACCATGCCTAGGCATAGGGCCCCGACCAATGGGGAGGCTCCTGTACCAGCCCTGTCTGTGGGCACCAATCATAGAATCTAATCATAGAATCCACAGTGCAGAAGGAGGCCATTCGGCCCATCGAGTCTGCACTGACCACAATCCCACTTGGGCCTCATCCCTATAACCCAACGTATTTACCCTAGCAAGTCCCCCTGAAACTAAGGGGCAATTTAGCATGGCCAATTCACCCAACCCGCACATTTTTGGACTGCGGGAGGAAACTGGAGCACCCGGAGGAAACCCACACAGACGCGGGGAGAATGTTCAGACTCCACACAGACAGTGACCCAAGCCGGAAATCGAACCCAGGTCCCTGGCGCCGTGAGGCAGCAGCGCCAACCACTGTGCCACCCAATGTTAATGTAAGCCTACTCATGTCTAATAATCTTTAATTGGGTGACCAAGCTCCTTACAACAATACTTCCTCACGTAATTTGCCTCTGGTTCCAATGAAAGGTCATCAACCTGAAACATTAACCTATTTCTCTCTCCACTGAATATTGCTGAATATTTCCAACACTCTTTCTCACTCCTCCTCCATAATGCTTATAGCTCAAGACAACATCTGCCCCTCTATGGACAGACTGACTAATCCGCCTAATCAGAGGCTGATTGCTCTGCATTGGATGATAGGCTCAACAAATACAAATGAGCCTATCAGCAGCAAATGCAGGGTGGCACGGTGGCACAGTGGTTAGCACTGCTGCCTCACAGCGCCAGGGTCCCAGGTTCAATTCCGGCCTCGGGTCACTGTCTGTGTGGAATTTGCACATTCTCCCTGTGTTTGCGTGTGTTTCCTCCGGGTGCTCCCGTTTCCTCCCACAGTCCAAAGGTGTGCAGGTTAGGTTGATTGGCCATGCTAAATTGACCCTAGTGTCAGGGGGGATTAGCAGAGCGAATGTGTGGGGTTACAGGGATAGAGCCTGGGTGGGATTGTGGTTGGTGCAGATGGGCCGAATGGCCTCCTTCTGTACTGTAGGGAATCTATGGATTCTTTGTAATGAGACTCTGATTGGTGAACCTGAAAAACTGGCAAAACTACTAACCTGGATCCGCTAGTGCGGCACCCAGCACAAACGTGTTCACCTGCTTGAGACCTCGTGGCTTTCCCAAGCCTCAGCAGCCTTGGGAACCGTACAAATGGTTAACTTGAGATGCGCGAGACAATGAAGAGAGGCCAGGGAGGGGCTGCTGAGGCTTGGGAAAGCCACGAGGTCCCAAGCAGGTGAACACGTTTGTGCTGGGTGCCGCACTAGCGGATCCAGGTCAGCAACAGCGAGGCTCGTGGCGCTGAATCAAACCACCAGGTCAGTCACTGAGTAGGTGAGGCGAGCGGGTTTGCAACTCGATCCAGGGCAGCACCAGCAACAACTTGCAGCTGAGGCGCAACACTCTGAGTCAAGCCACAGCCACGAGGAGAGGATGCGTGAGGCAGGAGGCTGCCTTGAAGACCCCAGGTGAGTGAGATTGTGAGAGTGTGAGGGGATGGGGGGCAGATTCTGAGGTGATGGGGGAAGAGTGGGAGAATGTGAGGGGGAGGAGAGGGTGTGAGGGGGTTTGCCAGGGTTGTGGCCTTGCAGGGAGGGAGAGTGTGTAAGGGCCAGGCTGCATTAAGGAGGGAGGGAGAGTTTGTGACAGGACAGTTATTCGTACAGACGTGTTTTTACAAGTTAAAAAGCAGTGATCAATTTGTGTATTTGTGTGTCTTTCGCCTTTGCTTCCTATGGGGCGAGAGTGGGTGGGGTCGTGCGGTTTGCCGGGAGGTGCAGAAATGAAGGTGAGCATGAGGCCTCACAAACTGTAAGTCTGCCTTTGAAAGAAGGGATCCCATGTGGGGTTCTATAACAAGTTTCACCAGGGTATGTGATGAAGGATTATTTCTACTGATAGTGAATTAGTAGCAAGGCGCTGCAGACTCAGGACAATGAGAAGGAGGACAGGAGAAGGATGTTGAGGCCAAACTAGTGCCGTATACAAGTTCAACACACTATTCTTGCTCCTGAAATCTATGTCCATAGTAACAAAGTCTTATATGAATGCTTTGTTAACTGCACTCTCAACCTGTCCTGCCACCATCAGTAACTTAAGCATCATATGCACCCAATCCCTCTGTTCGCGCCTTTAGAATTATAAACTTTATTTTGTATTGTCCCCATGTTCTTCCAACTAAAATGAATCATTTAACATTTCTCCGCACTGAACTTCATCAGCCACCTGTCCACCCATGCCAACAACTTGGGGGCGATCTTACAGCCTCATCCCATCCTTTTTTCAGTGCGGTAAGGTGGTAAGAATGGGAGTGATGGTCAAAACAGGAATCGTGCCCCTGTCTTTGTCCTTTTGAAGTTCTACACTGTCCTCTCTTCGTTCTGAACACTTCCAAGGTTTGTATCATCTGCAAACTTTGAAATAATGTCCTGTCGAGAAAGGCCTGGCTGTATATCAGGAAAAGCCAGGGTCCCAACACCGATCCCTGCGGAATTTCATGACAAACCATCTTCCAGCCTGAAAAACATCCATTAACTGCTATTCCCTGTTTTCTGTCATTCAGCCAATTTCAGATCCACGCTGCTAATCTTTTTATTCCATGAGCTATAACTTCTCTCAGAATACTGTTGTGTGGCAATTTATTAAATGCCTTTTGGAAGTCCATGTATACCACATCCAACAGCATTCCCGCCACAACCCTCTCTGTCACCTCAGTGAAAAACCCCAGCAACTTGGTTAAACACGATTTTCTCTTAAGAAATCTATGCTGGCTTTTGTTAATTAACCCTCATTTGTTTATTTGATTATTAATTTTGTCCTGCAAGATTGTTTCCAGAAGTTTCCCCAACACTGAAGTGAAACTGACTGACCCTTTTTTGAACAAGGGTGTAATGTTTGCAATTCTCCAGTCCTCCAGCACCACACCTGCGTCTGAGGAAAGCTGAAGAATAATGGCCAGTGCCTCTCCAATTTCCACTCTCATTGCACTCAGTGTCCATGGATACATCTCATCCGATCTTGCTGCCTTATACAAATAGCCTCTTGAGACTGCAAGTATATCACTTAAAAGGGAAATAGTTGTGTATTTGAAAAAGAAGTATCAGAATACAAGGGAAAGATAAGGAACAGATATTACATTAGATAATCATCATACAATCATAGAATCTCTCAGTGCAGAAGGAGGCCATTTGGCCCAAGTCTGCACCAACCACAATCCCACCCAGGCCCTATCCACATAACCTCATGTATTTACCCCAGCTATTCCCCCTGACACTAAGCGGCAATTTAACCTGGCCAATCAACCTAACACGCACATCTTTGGACTGTGGGAGGAAACCGGGGCACCCGGAGGAAACCCACGCAGACACAGGGAGAACGTGCAAACTCCACACAGACAGTGACCCAAGCCAGGAATTGAACCCGTATCCCTGAAGCTGTGAAGCAGCAGTGCCAACCACTGTGCCACCGTAAGAGGTCTTGTGGCACAATGGATGGTGTCCCTGCCTCTGATCCTGAAGTTCTGGGTTTGAGTCCCACCCCAGGATTTGATGGCCACGGAAGGTGCATTCATAACACGGTCAAACAGGTTGACTGCGTCAACCTGCAAATCCCTCCAAGCACACCAACGGCTGGTGGTAAGAGTGGGAGAGACTCCTGGTCACCCACGCTTGATATGGAGTGACGCCCCTCAAGCTCTAAGCCTCTGGCGACAGACTAGCGACCCGTTCCTTTGGAAATTGACAAAAGTCCGTCTTAGTGCACCACCAGGTTTGGAAAGAGAGCTAGAATTAAGGAGGGAGGGAGAGTTTGTGACAGGACAGTTATTCGTACAGACGTGTTTTTACAAGTTAAAAAGCAGTGATCAATTTGTGTATTTGTGTGTCTTTCGCCTTTGCTTCCTATGGGGCGAGAGTGGGTGGGGTCGTGCGGTTTGCCGGGAGGTGCAGAAATGAAGGTGAGCATGAGGCCTCACAAACTGTAAGTCTGCCTTTGAAAGAAGGGATCCCATGTGGGGTTCTATAACAAGTTTCACCAGGGTATGTGATGAAGGATTATTTCTACTGATAGTGAATTAGTAGCAAGGCGCTGCAGACTCAGGACAATGAGAAGGAGGACAGGAGAAGGATGTTGAGGCCAAACTAGTGCCGTATACAAGTTCAACACACTATTCTTGCTCCTGAAATCTATGTCCATAGTAACAAAGTCTTATATGAATGCTTTGTTAACTGCACTCTCAACCTGTCCTGCCACCATCAGTAACTTAAGCATCATATGCACCCAATCCCTCTGTTCGCGCCTTTAGAATTATAAACTTTATTTTGTATTGTCCCCATGTTCTTCCAACTAAAATGAATCATTTAACATTTCTCCGCACTGAACTTCATCAGCCACCTGTCCACCCATGCCAACAACTTGGGGGCGATCTTACAGCCTCATCCCATCCTTTTTTCAGTGCGGTAAGGTGGTAAGAATGGGAGTGATGGTCAAAACAGGAATCGTGCCCCTGTCTTTGTCCTTTTGAAGTTCTACACTGTCCTCTCTTCGTTCTGAACACTTCCAAGGTTTGTATCATCTGCAAACTTTGAAATAATGTCCTGTCGAGAAAGGCCTGGCTGTATATCAGGAAAAGCCAGGGTCCCAACACCGATCCCTGCGGAATTTCATGACAAACCATCTTCCAGCCTGAAAAACATCCATTAACTGCTATTCCCTGTTTTCTGTCATTCAGCCAATTTCAGATCCACGCTGCTAATCTTTTTATTCCATGAGCTATAACTTCTCTCAGAATACTGTTGTGTGGCAATTTATTAAATGCCTTTTGGAAGTCCATGTATACCACATCCAACAGCATTCCCGCCACAACCCTCTCTGTCACCTCAGTGAAAAACCCCAGCAACTTGGTTAAACACGATTTTCTCTTAAGAAATCTATGCTGGCTTTTGTTAATTAACCCTCATTTGTTTATTTGATTATTAATTTTGTCCTGCAAGATTGTTTCCAGAAGTTTCCCCAACACTGAAGTGAAACTGACTGACCCTTTTTTGAACAAGGGTGTAATGTTTGCAATTCTCCAGTCCTCCAGCACCACACCTGCGTCTGAGGAAAGCTGAAGAATAATGGCCAGTGCCTCTCCAATTTCCACTCTCATTGCACTCAGTGTCCATGGATACATCTCATCCGATCTTGCTGCCTTATACAAATAGCCTCTTGAGACTGCAAGTATATCACTTAAAAGGGAAATAGTTGTGTATTTGAAAAAGAAGTATCAGAATACAAGGGAAAGATAAGGAACAGATATTACATTAGATAATCATCATACAATCATAGAATCTCTCAGTGCAGAAGGAGGCCATTTGGCCCAAGTCTGCACCAACCACAATCCCACCCAGGCCCTATCCACATAACCTCATGTATTTACCCCAGCTATTCCCCCTGACACTAAGCGGCAATTTAACCTGGCCAATCAACCTAACACGCACATCTTTGGACTGTGGGAGGAAACCGGGGCACCCGGAGGAAACCCACGCAGACACAGGGAGAACGTGCAAACTCCACACAGACAGTGACCCAAGCCAGGAATTGAACCCGTATCCCTGAAGCTGTGAAGCAGCAGTGCCAACCACTGTGCCACCGTAAGAGGTCTTGTGGCACAATGGATGGTGTCCCTGCCTCTGATCCTGAAGTTCTGGGTTTGAGTCCCACCCCAGGATTTGATGGCCACGGAAGGTGCATTCATAACACGGTCAAACAGGTTGACTGCGTCAACCTGCAAATCCCTCCAAGCACACCAACGGCTGGTGGTAAGAGTGGGAGAGACTCCTGGTCACCCACGCTTGATATGGAGTGACGCCCCTCAAGCTCTAAGCCTCTGGCGACAGACTAGCGACCCGTTCCTTTGGAAATTGACAAAAGTCCGTCTTAGTGCACCACCAGGTTTGGAAAGAGAGCTAGAATTAGAGTGGAAAGTTCCAGTTGAAAAGCGAACACAAAGCCAGATGAGTTATTTAACACTGTCATTTCTATAATTCTAAAAATGTGACTTTACATTATCAAACTGTGCAAAACAAAATTATTTATCAAACCCTTTTTTATTAAGGCAATGTCGCATTAAAATCAATCACTGATGAAAATATTTGATTTGATTGATTTATTATTGTCACGTGTATTAACATACAGTGAAAAGTATTGTTTCTTGTGTGCTATATAGACAAAACATACCGTTCATAGAAAAGGAAATGAGAGAGTGCAGAATGTAGTGTTACAGTCATAGCTAGGGTGTAGAGAAAGATCCACTTAATGCGAGGTAAGTCCATTCAAAAGTCTGACAGCAGCAGGGAAGAAGCTGTTCTTGAGTCGGTTGGTACGTGACCTCAGACTTTTGTATCTTTTTCCTGACGGAAGAAGGTGGAAGAGAGAATGTCCGGGGTGCGTGGGGTCCTTGATTATGCTGGCTGCTTTTCCGAGGCAGCGGGAAGTGTAGACAGAGTCAATAGATGGGAGGCTGGTTATATACATATGTATACAAATATATGTGTAATATGTATTTAGATACGTTTACCACCACCCCCAACACTGTAGAAGAACAAAACTCTGGAATGATCAGATTGGGTTCTGGTTTCGTCTTTTGTTTGATCTGTGTGGTTGCATTTGTGAACACATTGGGCTGTCAATCTGTAAATTCCACCCCCCGTCACCCCCCCCCCCCCCCCCCCCCCCCCCCCGCCACCACCCCCCACTCCCCCGCCCCCGCTTCACGCTGTGCAATTAGAATTAAAAAGACGTTCTAACTTTCATTCTGTTCATCATTCTGTGTGTATCGATGAGATACGATTGCCTGGCCGGACGCACCGAGCGTCAAACCGCTTCTCCTCCATCGCCTTTAGCACCAGCTGCAAACCTTTTCATCTCAGTGGCTCCTGAAGAGGAAACTGTGGAAATCCCAGGCAGAGCCTGCATTCAGCAAATCAAATCCAATTCATCGAGGTCCCAGTGAATGAATCCTTTGTTCGAATCATGTGTCGTACCAATTAGAAAGTGACCGCATCTATTTGTTTTCTCTTTGGTGGTGGAAAGTTAAAATTTATTGGGGAAGGAAGCAATTTTATCTCAATACCGATAATTTAAATCCACATCACTCTGAATAACTCGCGTCACTTTTAATTAGCGTGAATCTAAGTGAAATTGCTCCAGACGTAAAACAACAATCGTGGACAGGTTTTCCCTGGTGTCTATTTTTCCATCAAATTATCTGTGATATAAAAATGGAAGGTTTCAGGAATATTGCGTGCCTGAATCAGCTGAAACCTCATGTTTCTCTGGACCAGGATTGTGAATTCTCACAAACATACGTTTGCTTTTAAAGCCATTGAATCATAGAATCCCTGCAGTACAGAAGGCCATTGAGCCTGCACCGACAACAATCCCACCCAGGCCTATCCCCATAACCCCACATATTTACCCCGCTAATCCCTCTAACCCACGTATCCTCCTCACTAAGGGGCAATTTAGCATGGCCAATCAACCTAACCCGCACATCCTTGGACTGTGGGAGGAAACCGGAGCACCCGGAGGAAACCCACGGGGAAAACGTGCAAACTCCACACAGACAGTGACCCAAGCAGGGAATCGAACCCAGGTCCCTGGAGCTGTGAAGTAGCAGTGCTAACCACTGTGCCACCATGCCCTCAAATATCCTCAGAAAAGCAAATATCCTAAACCCCTGAGACAACGAGTCCTTTAATTTAACTCTTAATGTGAGCCGAATGAAAAGTGGCAGAGCAAGAAGAAAAGGGGACATGTCCTCTCTCTGTCTGACCACAGAAACCTTAATAATGTGTCAGGGTTACAGTATTTGGTGTATAAGGTTCAGGAATAAAACATACTTGTTCAAGGGCACGCAAGACACCAACATAACCGCAACTAAATATATTCCTCCTTTTGTTTACTGCATTAAAAATGTGGTAAGTAGGGAATTTGGTGAAACAGTTTGGTTTGTCACAGTCCCACGGATAATTACTTCTATACTTAGTCATGAGGGTTGCAAGGAATGTTGGTCCTGTGGCTGAATAATAGATCCATAGCATCCTTTTAAAATCAGTTCTGTTTTTGAAGCCAAATGGATGGAATGTGATGAGAAGGATGGAGCAGAGGTTGGGAAGCATGCCTGCTGTGTGTGCTGCGGCCCGCTGTATGTGCTGAGGCCTGCTGTATGTGCTGAGGCTTGCTGTGTATGCTGAGGCCTGCTGCGTGTGCTGAGGCCTGCTGGATGTACTGAGGCCTGCTGTGGGTGCTGAGGCCTGCTGTATTTGCTGAGGCCTGTTGTATGTGCTGAGGCCTGCTGGATGTACTGAGGCCTGCTGTATGTGCTGAGGCCTGCTGGATGTACTGAGGCCTGCTGTATGTGCTGAGGCCTGCTGGATGAACTGAGGCCTGCTGTGGGTGCTGAGGCCTGCTGTATGTGCTGAGGCCTGCTGTATGTGCTGAGGCCTGCTGGATGAACTGAGGCCTGCTGTGGGTGCTGAGCCTGCTGCGTGTGCTGAGGCCTGCTGTATGTGCTGAGGCCTGCTGGATGTACTGAGGCCTGCTGTGGGTGCTGAGCCTGCTGCGTGTGCTGAGCCCTCCTCAGTAAGGTGTATGCACATCAAATCACAACATCCCATTCTCTTCTAACCAAAGATTTTCCCTTAAAGAATCAAACTATTTATCTGAAACAAAACTAAAATACCATTATGCTTGAATGTGCTCTAACATAGAGCAATACATTTACAAGTCTTTGAAACATATCCTGCCCAAGGCCTGGGCAGAGTGACCCGCCAGCTGGCCTTCCCCACCCCTGAGCTCTCATCATCAGTTTCAAAATTGAGGCTGGGTGGGAGGCTGCTCTGAAGTCGGCAATAATTGACCACTGAAAGGCCTCAGTTGAGATGAGGGAAGGTAGGCCACACCCGGCCTTGCCCAGCCCTGTAAAATTCAGGGTAGGTATGGGGTGAGCAGGAGGGTGCCAGAAAAAGCACCTGGGGAGCTCTACAGCACCTCTCCCTCCACCCCACCCCACCCACACACACACACACACATAGATACACGCACACACATATACTGATACACACATACACGCGCACTCATACTGATACACACAAACACTGATACACACACAGACACGCACACATACTGACGCACACACACACACACACACAGACACAGACACACACTGATACACACACACAGATACATACACACAGATACATACACACACACGCAGACACAGGCACACACATATACACTAATACACACACATACAGATACATGCACACAGATATACACACACGTGCAGACACAGACACACATACAGATACACACACATGAGCTCAGAGAGGGTATAAGGGGAGATAAGAGAGAAACAGTAGGAAGAGATGGCTTTGAGATGAAGGTCAAGGTGGCATGCAGTAGGTGAGGGTTGGAGCACAAAGAGAAGAGGAATGCAGTCAAAGTTGATCAATAGATGGTCTGACGTCTGGTGACGAAGTACTCCATGAGCTCCTGGTACTTGTTGGATGGGTAAAGAGAAGAGCAGGACGAGGGATTTAAGGCGTTATAGTATTGTGGTGTATAAGATTCAGGAATAAAACATACTCGTTCAAGGGCACGCAAAACACTAACATAACCGCAACAAAGAAAAGGAGCTCACAGAGCTAGCTTTGCTCTCCAGGGTGATCCTGGAGTAGTGAGCAGTTTCCTGCTTCTATCATTTATGAAACCTCTCCCATAGCAGGAGAGAAGATTTAAGTCACCGTCACAGCAATTCTCAAAATTCATCTGTGTGGAAAACTTTGAGCTCCTTTTGCGAAAGGAGAGTGAGGCCCTGCAGCACACGATGTGATCCAACCTGTTCCGGAGTTGGTACATCAAGTATGTGTTCCTCAAACCCGAAGGAGCAATGGCTCGGGTAATGCCAAAGGAAGCAAACAAGGTTGATGAGAGTAATGAGGACATGGGCATCAAAGGTGCAGGAGACGAGATTGTTGGATAGATTGATAGCTGCAGAAGGAGCACGGCGAAGGGTAAAGCTAAGCTGGCAAGTATAATAACACCCCCAGTGGACCCTTTCTGTCACAAACAAAAACAGAAAATCTCAGCAGGTCTGACAGCAGCTGTGGAGAAAGAACTGATACAAAAAATTATATAAGTTTGGGAAGGGCATTCTAAATAATATCAGAATTTTTTTTTTAAAACTTGCACTGTTTGGTAATCTGCAATAGCAGCAGAGTCAATTTTGTAAACTGTACTTTTCTGAAGCAGGATAAAGTGGATCTGTTTCCGCCGAACGGAACAAGTTGATGCAGCCTCTGAATCTGACTCAGTCACCAAGGGTCTCCCAGTGCCGGTCCTGACTCGTTGACCCCTTTGAGGGGTCATCCGGACTCGAAAGATTAGCGCTATTCTTTCTCCACAGATGCTGTCAGACCTGCTGAGATTTTCCAGCATTTTCTGTTTTTGTTTCAGATTCCAGCATCCGCAGTATTTAAACTTTACCCTTCTCGCAATCTGTTCAAGGACAAAGTTTAAAACGCTGTTTTCCCCTCCTGGTGTAATAGTCACTAAACTGGAGGATTTTCTCTCAGAGAATAATGAGGTTACGGCAGCATGTTTACAAATATCAATTCTCTTGAGTACAAAATTCTATTTAGCTGTTATGTTCCATCTTTTCTACTTAACAAAGTGATCGTCCACTCTTTTCACTTCGGATCAGCTTTCAGAGCTGAGGATTCAGCACTGCAATTTGACGATTGACTTTAAGACGGACGATACGCATGGCTAAACTTCAAAGGGAACAAGCACTTGTCTGCAACAGGCACCATATTCAAACCAGACCCTTCAAATTACACACATTCCTCCTCATATGGTGCAAACGCCCCAAACTATTTCATTCTCTCTCTGACTGACTTGGCAACACCAGCATTTTCTGAGCAGCTTATGAGCTCAAAATTTTCCTCATAGCTGAATTTTGTGAATTGTTGTGACGGTGACTCAAAGTTTCTCCTCCTGCTATGGGATAGGCTTTATGGGGCGGCGCAGTGGCACAGTGGTTAGCACTGCTGCCTCACAGCACCAAGGGCCCAGGTTCGATTCCTAGCTTGGGTCACTGTCTGTGTGGAGTTTGCACGTTCTCCCTGTGTCTGCGTGGGTTTCCTCCGGGTGCTCCAGTTTCCTCCCACAGTCTGAAAGACGTGTTGGTTAGGTGCATTGGCCATGCTAAATTCTCCCTCAGTGTACCCGAACAGGTGCCGGAGTTTGGCGACTAGGGGATTTTCACAGTAACTTCATTGCGGTGTTAATGTAAGGCTACTTGTGATTAATAAATAAACTTTATAAATAGTAGAAGCAGGAAATGGCCATTCAGCCCTTCGCGACTGTTCCGCCATTCAATAAGCTCATATTTGACATGATTATGACCTTAACTCCACGTTCCTGTCTGCCTTGACTCCCTCCAAGGTCAAAGCTCTGTCTAACCCAGCCTTGAATGTATTCAATGACCCAGCCTCCACTGCTCATAGAATCATAAGAACTAGGAACTGGGAGCAGGAGTAGGCCATCTGGCCCCTCGAGCCTGCTCTGCCATTCAATAAGATCATGGCTGATCTTTTCGTGGACTCAGCTCCACTTATCTGCCCACTCACCATAACCCTTAATTCCTTTACTGTTCGAAAATTTATCTATCCTTGCCTTAAAAACATTCAATGAGGTAGCCTCAACTGCTTCACTGGGCAGGAAATTCCACAGATTCACAACACTTTGGGTGAAGAAGTTCCTCCTCAACTCAGTCCTAAATCTGTTCCCCCTTATTTTGAGGCTATGTCCCCTAGTTCTAGCAGAATTAGTCATAGAATCATAGAATCCCTACAGTGCAGAAGGAGGCCATTCAGTCCATCAAGTTTGCACTGACCACAATCCCAACCATATCCACATGTATTTACCCTAGCTCGTCCCCTGACACTAGGGGGCAATTTTGGCATGGCCAATCCATCTAACTCTCTGAGTAGACAACTCCAAAGACCAACAACCCTTGGAGAAAAGAAATTCCTCCTCACCTCCATCTTAAATGGGAGGATTGTGTCCCCGAGCTCTCGGTTCTCCCACGAGGGGAAACATCCTCTCAGCCTCTGCCCTGTCAAGCCCTTTCAGAATCTTACATGGATTTTAATCTATTTACTCTTTTAATCTCTTTCGATCAGGTTCACTTCTATCCACTGGACCTTGTGATTCACATTGAATTGAAAATTATGAAAGTCCAGTCTAAATTTTGCAATAATATTCAAAAAAAATGTTTTAAACCTGGAATATAAACAAAGCTACTCGGTAACAGCCAACAATGGTGGGGAGTCTAGGACTAGAGGTCATAGTTTGAGGATGAGGGGTAAATCTTTTAGAACTGAGGTGAGGAGAAATTTCTTCACCCAGAGGATGGTGAATGTGTGGAATTCACTACCACAGAATGTAGTCGAGGCCAAAATGTCTGATTTCAAGAAGAAAATGGACTATTATTTAAACGGTGAAAAATTACATCATGCTACTGTGCAGAGGGACCTGGGGGTCCTTGTGCATGAATCACAAAAACTCAGTTTGCAGGTACAGCAGGTAATCAAGAAGGCAAATAGAATGTTGGCCTTTATCGCGAGAGGGTTTGTACAGTTTTGGTCACCTAGTTACAGGAAGGATGTAAATAAGATTGAAAGAGTGCAGAGAAGGTTCACAAGGATGTTGCCGGGACTTGAGAAGCTGAGTTACAGAGAGAGATTGAATAGGTTGGGACTTTATTCCCTGGAGCGTAGAAGATTGAGGGGAGATTTGATAGAGGTGTATAAGATTTTGATGGGTATAGATAGAGTGAATGCAAGCAGGCTTTTTCCGCTGAGGCTAGGGGAGAAAAAAACCAGAGGGCATGGGTTAAGGGTGAAAGGAGAAAAGTTTAAAGGGAATATTAGGGGGGGCTTCTTCACGCAGAGAGTGGTGGGAGTGTGGAATGAGCTGCCGGATAAAGTGGTAAATGCGGGGTCACTTTTAACATTTAAGAAAAACTTGGACGGGTTCATGGATGAGAGGGGTGTGGAGGGATATGGTCCAAGTGCAGGTCAGTGGGACTAGGCATAAAATGGTTCGGCACAGACGAGAAGGGCCAAAAGGCCTGTTTCTGAGCTGTAATTTTCTATGGTTCTATGGATGGAGTATAAAAGCAGGGAGGTCTTGCTGCAACTGTACAGGGTACTGGTGAGGCCGCACCTTGAGTACTGTGTCCCCTTATTTAAGAAAGGATATATCAGCTTTGGAGGGGCTACAGAGAAGGCTCACCAGGTTGATTCCGGAGATAAGGGGGTTAGCTTATGAGGAGAGATTGAGTAGACTGGGCCTGTACTCATTGGAGTTTAGAAGGTTGAGGGGAGATCTTATAGAGACATATAAGATAATGAAGGGGCTAGTTAGGGTAGAAGCAGCGAGGTTATTTCCACTTACAATGGAAACAAGAATTAGGGGGCATAGCCTCAAAATACGGGGGAGTCAATTTAGAACAGAGTTGAACATAAGAACATGAGAACATAAGAAATAGGAGCAGGAGTAGGCCATCTAGCCCCTCGAGCCTGCCCCGCCATTCAATAAGATCATGGCTGATCTGACGTGGATCAGTACCACTTACCCGCCTGATCCCCATAACCCTTAATTCCCTTACCGATCAGGAATCCATCCATCCGCGCTTTAAACATATTCAGCGAGGTAGCCTCCACCACCTCAGTGGGCAGAGAATTCCAGAGATTCACCACCCTCTGGGAGAAGAAGTTCCTCCTCAACTCTGTCCTAAACCGACCCCCCTTTATTTTGAGGCTGTGTCCTCTAGTTTTAACTTCCTTACTAAGTGGAAAGAATCTCTCCGCCTCCACCCTATCCAGCCCCCGCATTATCTTATAAGTCTCCATAAGATCCCCCCTCATCCTTCTAAACTCCAACGAGTACAAACCCAATCTCCTCAGCCTCTCCTCATAATCCAAACCCCTCATCTCCGGTATCAACCTGGTGAACCTTCTCTGCACTCCCTCCAATGCCAATATATCCTTCCTCATATAAGGGGACCAATACTGCACACAGTATTCCAGCTGCGGCCTCACCAATGCCCTGTACAGGTGCATCAAGACATCCCTGCTTTTATATTCTATCCCCCTCGCGATATAGACCAACATCCCATTTGCCTTCTTGATCACCTGTTGTATCTGCAGACTGGGCTTTTGCGTCTCATGCACAAGGACCCCCAGGTCCCTTTGCATGGTAGCATGTTTTAATTTGTTTCCATTGAGATAGTAATCCCATTTGTTATTATTTCCTCCAAAGTGTATAACCTCGCATTTATCAACGTTATACTCCATTTGCCATATCCTCGCCCACTCACTCAGCCTGTCCAAATCTCTCTGCAGATCTTCTCCGTCCTCCACACGATTCACTTTTCCACTTATCTTTGTGTCGTCTGCAAACTTCGTTACCCTACACTCCGTCCCCTCCTCCAGATCATCTATATAAATGGTAAACAGTTGCAGCCCGAGCACCGATCCCTGCGGCACGCCACTAGTTACCTTCCTCCAACCGGAAAAACACCCATTTATTCCGACTCTTTGCTTCCTGTCAGATAGCCAGTCCCCAATCCACTTTAACACACTACCCCCAACTCCGTGTGCCCTAATCTTCTTCAGCAGCCTTTTATGGGGCACCTTATCAAACGCCTTTTGGAAATCCAAAAACACCGCATCCACCGGTTCTCCTCCATCAACCGCCCTAGTCACATCTTCATAAAAATCCAACATGTTCGTCAAGCACGACTTTCCCCTCATGAATCCATGCTGCGTCTGATTGATCGAACCATTTCTATCCAGATGCCCTGCTATCTCCTCTTTAATAATGGATTCCAGCATTTTCCCTACTACAGACGTTAAGCTGACCGGCCTATAGGAACTTCTTCTCCCAGAGGGTAGTGAATCTTTGGAATTCTCTGCCCAATGAAGCAGTAGAGGCTACCTCGTTAAATGTGTTTAAGTCACAGATAGATAGATTTTTAACCATTAAGGGAATTAAGGGTTATGGGGAGCGGGTGGGTAAGTGGAACTGAACCCACTATCAGATCAGCCATGATCTTATTGAATGGCGGAGCAGGCTTGAGGGGCTAGATGGCCTACTCCTGCTCCGATTTCTTATGTTCTTATGTTCTTAATTAGAGATAGCTCTTGGGGCTAAAGGGATATGGGGGGAAGGGGGGATCAGGATATTGAATTCGATGATCAGCCATGATCAAAATGAATGGCAGAGCAGTCTCAAAGGGCCGAATGGCCTCCTCCTGCTTCTAGTTTCTATGTTTCTATAACATCTGGAGGGAACCTGTCTTTAACATCAAAATGTGCGTTCCATTCCTGACTAACTAGGATGCACCTTTCCAGCATTGTCTGTCCTTATCCCAAATATGGAAACATATTTAAACAATTACCATAAAATAATGCTGCAACGTATTTTTTCAAGGTTGTGTGAGGGACATTTCTTAATGTTTGCCGCTTCCAGCTTCTTAGAACATGATTCCTGCGCTTTGAAATCTCTGTTTGAGTTGCTTGGAGGGACAGACATAAAGAGTTCAATTAGTTGTGCAGATATGCCTGCCTCTGGGTAAAGGGTTAGCATGGTTAGTGGGCTTTAATCATTACATATTATTAAATTCATAACCCCGCTACATTGTGCTTGCAGAATCACTTGCAGCTTCTCAGCTATTTTCAGCTGGGACCAATTTCATTTCCCTTTGTCTCATATATAAAATAGTGAATGATTAAACCGAGGCAGGAAGTCAGCATCAGCGATTGATGTTTATGCTAAGGTATAATGAAATTTTCTGATTTTGTGAAACCCATTAGCTGTACTTTATCGATATCTTGAAGAGTTGTTCTGCTGTAACAGGAAATATTCACAAACCATACTAGATGGGTACAAACAAACCATGCATTGATGTCTTTCATCAACAGCTTAGGGGAAAACCACCAGTGCTCCTACCAGTAGCTCTTTGAAGTAAGCGATATGATCTTTTTGACCATGGATTACAGGCTGTTTAAAGAGACTAGAGGATTCCGTTTTTATTCTAAGGGAAAATGTTGTAGAGAATCTAATGGGTTGCATCAGCTTTAGAACACAGGAGTAGACCATTCAGCCCCATGAATGATCCAGTTGCCCTTATTCCGTAACCTTTACTAGCCTCGGAATCTCTCAAACCCAGTTTCAAAGATTACGATTGACCTTGCCTCAAGTTCTCCTTGGGGGAAAGAGCGCCAGGTTTCCAGCATCGTCTATGAAGAAAGGCTTCCTAATATCACCCCTGAATGACCTAGCTTAAACGTTAAGGTTATAGGCCCTTTTTACTGGGCATCACACTCCACAGGTAGCATGGTGGCACAATGGTTAGCACTACTGTCTCACAGTGCCAGGAACCTGGGTTCAATTCCGGCCTCGGGTGACTGTCTGTGTGGAGTTTGCACATTCTCCCCGTGTCTGCGTGAGTTCCCTCCAGGAGCTCCGATTACCTCCCACTATTCAAAGATGTGCAGGGTAGGTGGATTAGCCATGCTAAATTGCCCCTTAATGTCCAAAGGTATGCAGGGTAGGTGGATTGGTCATGCTAAATTGCCCCTTAATGTCCAAAGGTATGCAGGGTAGGTGGATTGGTCATGCTAAATTGCTCCTTAATGTCCAAAGATATGCAGGGTAGGTGGATTAGCCATAGGAAATTGCCCCATAGTGTCCAAAGATGTGCAGTGTACTGGATTGGCCATGCTAAATTGCCCTTTGGTATCCAAAGGTATGTTGGTTAGATGGATCAGCCATGGTAAATGCATGGGGTTATAGGGATAGGGTGGAGGGTTGGATAGGCCTGGGTAAGATGCTCTTTTGGAGAGCCAGTGCAGAGTAAATGGGCCGAATGATCTCCTTCTGCACTGTAGGGATTCTCTGGTTTCTATGGATTCTATGGATTCAAAGGAAATAGTTTCTCTCTATACATTCCTTAGTCATTTTAAATACTTCATTTAGATCACCCATTTAATCTTCTGTACTCAAGACAGTGAATGAGGCAAACATATTATTCTAACTGGGTTTCAGATGTGCCTTGTACATATGGCTGGTGCAGCACAGAAAAGCTTAAAATTGAAGTGTCACAATGCAATATTAATCATGAATCATTCATGCATTTGTGTGAAATTCCTCTGCCTGTTATTTCTCCAAAGACGGTAACTATGGTTTGGCGACTGAGAAGTCTCTTGACATGTTCTGATCTTGCAAGCTAAGGTAGATCAACGTTAGTTCTCAGGTGAGAATTCTAGATGCGGCAAGGGCCTTTGTGGTGAGGGTGGGGGGAATGGGCGGAGCAAGCTGGACCAAATTCAGAGGGATCGGTTAGAAATTGGGAAGAGTGGGCTCATAATTGAAAGGTGTCCCACTTTTTAGTGTGACATGTCACGGTAATTAAGGAAGGGAAATACGGCCTTAGATATAGATAAAGGGAAACAAATTCCCAAGAAGTCGTATTTCATGATGGAATGTTAACTGCCAAGATATGATGGACACAACTCCTAATTGCATAATAATTCCAAGGAAACATTTTAGGTAAGATGTCAGCCTCTGTTAGAATAACATGTACCATTCATATCACCATATTATGGGAAAACATCTGACTTGATGTAGATTATGAAGAATCACAATATATACAACAATTCAAGCAAGGAAATATGTTATTTGCCTTTCATGGTTGGGCCAATGCTATTTCCAAATCGGAGTTATCCTTTAATGCCGTTTTCCTGCCCTTTCCCCATACTCTTCAACAATGGGAGGGGCAGGGACACAATCACAGTGAGATTTCATGAGCAACATCAGACAGGATTTTTTTCAATTCCCAGATAAATTGAGCAGAATCGTTTGATCTGTCGAGTAGGAAGCAGTGAGCCACCTTTATTATACTGTGAGGCCCAATGATGCACTGCTGTGCTCCGTTAATGATAAAGCACAATGGGTATTGGCTCCCAGATTACCTGACAGAGAAGCCTCAGGCCTACAGTGCTCTGATTAATTCAACCGGGCAATGAAATGGGGAGGCACTTGTGTTGCTGAGTGCCAAAACATCATCATAGTTAAACCTCATCAAGGCCCCAGCTTTCTGTAACAACATTTTTTTCAATTCATCTGTGGGGCATCGCTGGCTGGCGAGCATTTATTGCCCATCCCTCGTCACCCTTGGACTGAGTGTCCGCTTGGCCATTTCAGAGTCAACCACGTTGCAGTGGCTCTGGAGTCACATGTAGGCCAGACCAGGTAAGGACAGCGGCTTCTCTTCCCTAAAAGACATTAGTGAACCAGATGGGTTTTTCCGACAATGGTTTCATGTTTATCAGTAGATTCTAAATTTCAGATATTTTTTCTTGAATTCAAATTCCACAATCTGTCGTGGCAGGATTCGAACCCAGGTCCCCAGAACATTATCTGAGTTTCCCGATTAATAGTCTAGTGATAATACCACTAGGCCATCGCCTCCCCAAATCTAAAACAATACAAGAATCATTGTGGATCTTGTGCTAAGTTTAACACATTGCCATTTGTGGTGATGGCATAGTGGTATTGTTACTGGACTAATAATCCACAGACCTAGGGTAATGCTCTGGGGACCTGTATTCAAATCCCACCAAGGCAAATGGTTAAATTTAAATTCAATAAAAATCTGGAATTAAAAGTCAAACGATGACCATAAAACCATTGTTGATTGTTGGAAAAAGCCATCTGGTTCACTAATGTCCTTTATGGAGGGAAATCTGCCTTCCTTACCTGGTTTGGCCTACACTTGACCTCAGATCCACAGCAATGTGGTTGACTCATAAAATGCCATTTAGTTCAAGGGCAACTCAGGATGGGCAATAAACGCTGGCCCAGCCAATGTTGCCCACATCCCATGAATGAATTTGTTTTTAAATTGTACCTGCTTGGAATAGGACCACAGGTGGATGCAGGAGTTATGTGGTAAAAGCTTTCCCTTCCTAACGCTTGCTGTGCATTCTTAATGTATAATTGATGCTGTTGCCAATTTTTTCTCCATACTGAAGAAGTTTCAGGTTCTAATTTTTTGTGGGGAAATTTTATGTGCCTTATAAGGTCGGTCAGTTTTTCTGAAATGCAATATTTCATTGGCTGGGTGACACAAAATGAAAAAAGGAAGCAAGAGAGCTCCTCAGGCCCCAGGCCTAGTGTGCAGGTCTTGGCACCGCACTCCTTCAATGACCGAGGACAACTGTCTGGTCTTCCTGTGGTCATGATGTGGAGATGCCGGCGTTGGACTCGGGTAAACACAGTAAGAAGTTTAACAACACCAGGTTAAAGTCCAACAGGTTTATTTGGTAGCAAAAGCCACAGTGGTCAGCACTTCCTGTGGTCAGCAGGGTGCCAATTGCTGAGCTATGTCATCTGCAGCAAGCACACCTGCAGGCAAACTGAAAAGATAGGGACAACAGTGTCCTCCACCATTACCCCTGCAGCTCATTGCTGTAGTTCACTGTTGGCCAGCACTGCAAAGAACAGTTAATGCACCAGTCCAGCATCAAGCCAGTTCCTGAACTGTGAGACAGCCTCGATTTATCTTTCCTCTTCCTTCCCCACTGATATCAGGATACAGGTGCAAAGCATCTGCACTGCTGCATTTTTTGATGCACAGGAGGTCAAAGAGGACAGCCAGATGCCCAACCTGAAGCCCATTCTGGGTGCCAATACGTGCTCACATCTGTGTTGCAGTGGTCTTGATGTAAGGTGGAGATGTGCCTGTAGCAAAATTTTCTGCTGTAAGTTGCAGCTTGATTGTGTTTGCGGTGGAAATAGTTATTCATCTACTGTAATAAAAGAACAATATCTATATGTGACAGATTGTCACTGGACAGTTGTTTGCATATGGAACGAGGACCTTTGAACGCGTAAGATGAGGGCAGGGTGGACAAATCATCTTCCAGCCCGCCGGGAGAGTCGGAGGGGACACAGATTGTCACTGCCAAATAGTAAATGTAGGACAATATTCAACAACTACAGGAAAATCTCTGTTATCCAGCACACTCCAGGACGAGGAGATACTGTGGTTAATCAAATATACTGGTTAAGATGGAGGGTGGGATTCTCCATTTTGAGATTAAGGGCGGGATTTTCCAGCCACGCTTGACCCAAGGCCAGAACTTTCCGCCCAAGGTGAACGGACCTTTGCATAGTCTGTCCCCACTCGCCACAATTCCAGTGATGGGCAGGATGGGAAAATTCTGCCCTAAGTGTGGAGGTGCACAATACCAGCGGAGCCTGTCCTGCCCACCAGAATGGCAGGATCCCACGCCAGGTTCTGTGCTTGGAACCTCATTAATTACGCGCAGGCGGGTTCCCCTCTGACTCTCCTGGCGGGCTGGAAGATGATTTGTCCACCTTGCCCTCATGTGACGGGTTCAAATGTCCCCCTGCCATATTTAAACAACAGTCCAGCACATCAATTCACACTCTCCAGCCCAATGTCTTCACCAGACTGCAGGATGTCAGCAACCCAGAGGGAAAAGGTTAGCAGCCTCAAGAAGAAGTTTGCTCCTCGATTCAATCACCGTCTCCCAGAACCCATCACCTGCAAGGTGCCCATGCCCCACTTGGACATCTACCCACTGCAGTTGAAGCCTTCTTCCATCCCCTGCCACTAAATGCTGTGGTATCCCTTTAATCCCCTCCTCTTGCTTGTGAGCTTTTTGTGCTGTGTTATCAGGGTCCAGCTTCCCTCTGCCTCCCATTGTTCATCTTCTTCAACCACCTCCTTGCCCCTCCGCCTGCCATCGGGTGCCCGCACCCTCACAGTTCCCCCACCTTGCAAAGCCTTCCTTCCACATTGCCCCCCTTGTTTTCATTAGGACACACCCTCTCACCCGCCGGCCTCACCTCACTCTCCACCCACGGTCGAACCTCAGACCTTTTTTGCGGTGACAACATGAGTCCCGCGGCAATGTCCTATCTAAATGTGTGGAACCAGGGGCAAGGAGACCCCTCTAGTCCCCAATCCCAGGCGCTGTATTGATCCAGGCCGGTGACGCGGGAGGATCCACGGTGCTGTCCATGAAGATCAGCTCAGCATGGAGATGGAGAGCAGGAACTGGTCTGCCAGTGCATAGCGAGTGCATCAGGAGCAGGGCAGCACCATGTTAGAAAATTGTTGCACCCACCTCAAAGTCTCTGGCGAACTGAGGACTGTCTTGTGCTCCAGCAATTCTACCATCTGCCATGGCGGGATTCGAACCTGGGTACCCAGAACATTAACTGAGTTTCTGGATTAATAGTCTAGCGATAATACCACTAGGCCATTGCCTCCCCTTGAAGTGAGATGAGCACAGTGCTCTAGTCTTCCCGATTTATTTGTTTAAAATTCAAATTAGCTGACATATGTACCTGTATCCGGACACTGCCAGGACATACTCTTCTAATAAAGAGCAGAGATTCGAACCTGAGGAACATTAAGCCTGGTATTCATGCTGGAAATTCCAAGGTAATGTTCAAAGCTAAGCCCCTGGCGCTTCAGGACATGAAGTGCTGTATCCTCTAAAGACTGGCTCAGTACAAGACAAACACTTTGACACTCTGTTTCATCAGCCAGTTTGAAGTGGTGCCAGTTACTTTCTCTGAATCCACTCATTTCTCAAGCAATTTGTGTAGTTCTCTGCCTAAAGACTCAGCAGTAATGGTGCATCTGCTCTATGAAGATGACAGCCACTTGTCAGATTGAACTATTGGTGAATCCTCTCAGTCTACTATCTGACACTCACGTCACATGAGAGCATATCTGTTCCTTGTCAGGTCCCAGCTCAGTTGAACGTTGCTCCAGACACTCATATTGACATCAGGCAATAAGCCTTTTCTAGATTTTAAAAATTATATTTTTCCCTACTCTGCTACTACAAGATGGCTCCGGAGCGAGGCGACTTCTTGCAAGCTGTGCCCAGCATACCTTCTAATTCCATCTTTTACTCTCGTTCTATGCTGCGAAAACATTCTGCACTCTCTCGTTTCCTTCTCTATAAAAGGTATGTTTTGTCTGTTTAGCGCGCAAGAAACAATACTTTTCACTGTATGATAATACATGTGGCAATAATAAATCAAATCAAATCAACCCGTTTACCCTGTCTTCTCTTTAAAGTGTGTGAGCCTGCAGAATGAATTTTGACATGCCTTTTGACCGGAGTAATACCAGCAATGGGTGGGTCGTCTAGGTTGGAGAGGTTAGGTTTGTATCCGTTAGAGTTTAGAAGGGTAAGAGACGACTTGATCGAAGCCTTTACCATCCTGATTTTTGTTGCAGTTTCTACAGTTCTCACACTTTCTCCTTCTTTTCAGTTCTGATGAAGAGTCCACGGACCCAAGATGTTACGGGGCGATTTTCAGCCCACACTCTCCATCTGCAGGAATGGCGGCACGCGCTCATTGTCGGGAGAGTGTAATTCACACCGGCTTGTTTCCGAGTTCCAACCTTACCGGCCCCTCGCTGGTGGAGTGACGTGAAGCACGCCGCAGGACTGCAGAAAGCTCATTTTAATACATTAGCATGTCATTAGCGAGCACTCTCTCTGAGACTTACCCCCCTCACCAGATATTCAGCAGACATCACATCGGTGCCATTTACAAGACGTCTACATCAGCGTAAACCTGGCACCTTCTCCTCTGAGGGGCATTTCAGAGGTGAGTGCTCAGGCAGCCAGCCCCCTCCACTTAGGAGGCCCCGGAGAGGACGCGGGAGACACAGATAAGTTCAACTTGGGGCTGAGGGTGGGTGTCCCAGAATTGCCATCTCAGGGAGAGGGGTCGGGAGGGGTCTCTTGCAGGCCTTACCTTCCCTTCATGCTGGGGTGTCCCTTGCTCTAAAGGGGTTGTGAGCCCTCAGTTGAGGGCTATGCAAAGGCTTGTGAATGGGAGGCCTGTGATGACATCATCTCTGTGCGCAGTGCAGCAGCGATGGTGCTTGTCCCCCCCACATCACAATGCTGCTGGCCTGGAGTTTGGTATACTTAAATCTCCATCAATAGTCACCCAGGTGTTGCCTGTCTGATTCCCCACCCCTTCAAACAGGCCGATGGCCAATGAATAGTGCAGGTAACACTGGCTGTCTGTCTGAATCGTTTTAATGAGATCCCAGCACAAATTTTATCCTGTGCAACGCACACTGGAATAGCCAGTACATGCCCATATACAGGCAGGATTCAGACATCCTGCCAGCAAAACGTGACCAGTTCTGGCCTCAACGCATTCTCCGGCTGACCTTTGCCCTCCTCCACACCATCTCCCCTCCAATAAATACCAGGACCAATATCAAGCATTGGATCAAGCATGAAATCAGCTGTAAGGCCTATTCATAGAATCACATAATCCCTACAGTGCAGAAGGAGGCCATTTGGCCCATTGAGCCTACACCAACAACAATCCCACCCAGGCCCTATCCCCTTAACCCCACATATTTACCCTGCTAATCTCCCTGACACTAAGGGGCAATGTATAATGGCCAATCCACTTAACCTGTTCTTGTCAGCTTGGATCTAATGTGTCTCTTTTGTGGGGACCATGAATTGGATTCAATTCGAATTTGGTTTTTGGAGCAAACGAGATGGACTAAGGGATGACTTCCTCACTTTGCGTATTTGGCTTTGTAACTCTGAGAAAGGGATCATTTATTTTAGAAAATGTCCAGGTTAGGTGGATTGGCCATACTAAATTGCCCCTTAATGTCCCAGGAAGTTTAGGTTAGATGGATCAGCCATGGGAAATGTACAGGGTTATGGGGATGGGGTAGGAGAGAGGACCTAGGTAAGATACTCAGTCAGAGAGTGGGTGCAGACTTAAAGTTTTTAAAGTTTAAAGTTAAAGTTTATTTATTAGTGTCACAAGTAGGCTTACATTAACACTGCAATGAAGTTACTGTGAAAATCCCTTAGTTGCCACACTCCGGCGTCTGTTCGGGTACACTGAGGGAGAATTTAGCATGGCCAATGCATCTAACCAGCACATCCTTCGGTCTGTGGGAGGAAACCGGAGCACCCAGAGGAAACCCACGCAGACACGGGGAGAACATACAGACTCCGCACAGACAGTGACCCAAGCCGAGAATGGAACCCGGGTCCCTGGCGCTGTGAGGCAGCAGTGCTAATCACTGTACCACCATGATGGGCCAAATGGCCTCCTTCTGCTCTTAGGGTTTCTATTCTATGAAAATAATTACCTTTTTCCATTCATTACATGCACTGTGCAATTTGTCGTTCCAGGTGGTGGGTTGATGAGTTGAATGATAGACTACACGGCCATTTAATGAGCTCCTGTACAAATTGACACCAATTAGTTTGTACTTCAAAGGAACTGCTTTATTTTGCTCTTCAGTGGAGGCGTGTATAAATCTACTTATATGTCACTCTACAGTAACAGTAATGATGCCGTCACACCAGGTGCTGCTGGAATATGCTTTTTCAGCAGCATTTGGATAGCTGAGACAAATGTGTATTTTGATTGGGTCAGAAATGTTAGATTGGGAGTGCTTTGAAAGTTCGGTTAGTGACCCATGTTCTAATAGTGAGGTACTTCTTGTAAGATCATTGTGATAAAACCACCCCTAACTTTGATTGTCATCAATGTTAAAGGTTTCCGATCAGCTAAGCCTCGTTTCATACAGTGTTGCTTCTAATAAACGTGCTGTAACAAAGCTCTTTGTAACAATGCCTTTTTATAGATCCAGTCTTCCACACTCTCTGGTTATTTTCTCTCTGAATTCTCCTTTGATGCAATTAAGTTCCAAATTCATTATCCAGCACCCTCTTTATTCCCTGTCACAATGAAATTAATTCTTTTAACTCATCCTTTCTTAGCCCCTCAGAAATGTTCACCTCCTTCATGTTTCCCTGCTTCGATAACAAGTAGCTAAAGCTATTTTCCAATTTTCAGACCCTCAGCTATATCCTGTGCCCAGGGCTATCATTAAAATAAAACTGTATCAGAATATTGGGCAGCATTGGTGTCAGGGGTCTTGGCTGCAGGCTGGAGATCCAGCTAGAGTTTTTGCGCCTCTTTTAGAGTAGGCTAACCTTGCTAAGTGCCACTCGGTGAGCCTTCCCTGAGATCAAGGACCCCTGGGGTGGAAGTCACATCCCTCCAGAGCTGCCAGAATCAGAGGATGGCCGCTCGATTAAACAGGGAGCTGGTGGCTGCTGCCAGTATGACACCAATCTGAGGCCCAGTATCATCACTGGCTCCAAGGTCACTGGTGAGTGAGAAAGAGGAGTCGCAGGGTGGGACTGTGGTCAGTGTTGTGAGGAGGTTGGCATCAAGGAGGTTGGCGTGGGGGGAGAGGGTGGGTCCAATTGTTGGGTCCAATTAATTAATTAATTGATCAGGCATTAATTGCCCACTCAAGGTCGTCAATTGTTGGCAAGGTTGGAAGGCTGTGCCTTCCTGCCATGGACCTAATCGAGGTGGATGTGAGAAGGTGGCAGGGTCCGCCATGCTGCCTGATTATATGCCCGTCCTGCTATCAAACCCGCCACGGGGGAGGGCATTAAATGCTGTCCATTGGGTCTACTGTGAATGTTAAGAAATCCTGAATTTTTACGAAGCTGATTTAGATGCAACCTTTATGATTTACTAAAGACGTACACTTTTCTGGAATTATATGATGCCTTGTAAACTCATCTGAGATCCATTTCCATGGTTACAACATTACCAAGACTATTCAATTTGTTCATAGCCTTGTAGCTCGCTCCCAAGTATCCACTTTTCCAACAACTGCAGTAATTATTCAAATAAAATAAAATGTAGTAAGTGGCTTTGAATTCTGTATCTTACATCTCAATTAATAGGCTTTAAAAGTGGCACTGTTTGTATGTCAGGACTCATATGTCTAGACATATTTCGCAGAGTGGATGCACAGTGAATCAGTCAAAGTTTATCAGTGTTTATTTCTAAGATTGAATCAGCCCTCAAGCTATTGTGACGAATATCAGGGGCTTTGAAGCCCCCCTTTCAAACACATGGTTTCATAAACAGTTATTCGAAACTGAATGCTGTAAATTTATCTCTTCTAACACAGTGGGGCATATTACATCTGTTTCCACGATTACAATTAGAAGGTACAATAGGAGGTCATGGCAGCTGGGTTGAGTTGATGCTATTGGCGACAAATTGAACATTGCTAATTATCCTTCTTATTGTTTCCATCAGGTTTGAGTCAGGTTTCTGTCTTCGACAAGGCACTGAAGCAACCGCTATCAAAGTCCAGGATTCTGCTTTTTGTCTATGTTACTTTGGCAGTGGTGCACTATCCCTCCCGCAAGATCTATCGTTGGCTCCATTCTGCTGTCCTTCAAGTGCACACAGTCCCTTACTGACACCACTCACACACAAGGTCAGAATCATAGAGTCATTGAATCCTACAGTGCAGAAGGAGGCCATTCGGCCCATTGAGTCAGCACCGACCACAATCCTACCCAGACCCTATCCCCATAACCCTATGCATTTACCTTAACTAGTCCCCCTGACACTAAAGGACACTTTAGTTTGGCCAATCCACCTAACCCGCACATCTTTCCACTGTGGGAGGAAACTGGAGCACCCGGAGGAAACCCACGCAGGCAAGGGGAGGATGTGCAAACTCCGCACAGGCAGTGACCCAAGGCGGGAATCGCACCCAGGTCCCTGGCGTTGTGAGGCAGCAGTGCTAACCACTTGTGCCATCGTGCCGCCCAACTTGCATTTGTATACTGATAGCACCGAACTCTGCCAAACCCACTAACTCATTCAACCCTTCCTGTGCTCTCTGACTGCCCAACTTTGCTAAGTCCTGGTTTCAGGGGCAGCACCGTGGTTAGCACTGCTGTCTCACAGCGCTAGGGACCCGGGTTCGATTCCAGCATTGGGTGACTGTCCATTGGAGTTTGCACACTCTCTGCATGTCTGCGTGGGTTTCCTCCCACAGTCCACAGATGTGTAGGTTAGGTGGATCGGCCATGTTAAATTGCCCCTTGATATCCCAAGATGTGTAAGCAGGGTAATTATGTGGGGTTACAGTGATAGGGCCTGGACAAGATACTCCGATCTCCATCGGAGAGTCGGTGTAGCCTCGATGAGCTGATTGGCCTCATCTGGCATTGCAGGGATTCTATGATACTGGTGCTAAACGCTGGCACGGGAGCCAGTTAACTCACTTGGCTAAATGGTGCAGAATGTCACACAATTAGTGTGGGTTCAATGCCTGTTCTGGGTCTTGGGATCTGCCACCCCACCTTACTCCATAGTGTTATCATAGTTTGTGCCATGATTATCTACCATTGGAAACTAGAAACACCAAACGAAGTGAGAAAGAACTATTGGGAAAATATCTTTGTAGTCATCCATAAACGTTGTACCCTTTTCGCTGAGTCCACCTCCTTCCCACCTTCCTTCCTGGCCATTAACAGAGGGTGGAAGTTTCCTGTATTAGGCAGAGTGTGAGAGCAGATGGGAATAGCAGCATTGAAGCCATTGGCCCCAAGAGCGATTTTCACAGCCCTGTCATTGGCAATATGGAAAAAAAACTTCAAGGGCCACGTCCCATGATGTCATGCTGGCGGGGTGGGCTCTGATTGAGGAGGTCTGCCTGCCAGGTGCACGCCTTGGGTTACACACCAGTCTGCCCTCGTGCCAACGTGAATGAATTTTCTTACGGGGTCGGGGGGAAGGATGATTCAGGTATACAGGCCTGACAATGATATGTAAATGATGTCCTCGACTTTGAACATCAGGATTCCCGTCACGTCACTGGCGGCGGGGGGTGGGGGGGGGGGGGATAGTGGGAAACAATCGCATGTCGCTGTTATGTCAGTGTGAAACATAATTTGGGCCTCTTGCGAGAGGTTGCCAAACCCTATGCTCTCTGGTGTATGGTTGGTGGGAAGGGGCAGGTGTGGGTGGGTTGGGTCGGAGGGGGGGCATGTGGGTGGGTGTGGGGTTGCCACTTGTGACCTTGCCAACCAACCCATTTCTTTCTGCATTCCTGAGGTCTAACGGGAGGGCAGCAGGGTTGTGCGGTGTTACAGATGTATCGTCAGAACTTTAAAAAACAATTTGTGGAAGCCCCTTTCATGATCCCATAAATGTTGCTGGGGTTGTGTCTCTGTAGGTATCTGGGGCCTACGGGTTGCCTGAATAATAAGTACCTAAGAAATGTCTACCTTGCGTGCTGAATGCAGATTCACTGCAATCTTTCACGTGGGAGCTGGATGGATCCCTGATTGAAACTGGTCTCAATACATCTATAAACAAGCGGGATTTTGGGTGATGTGCTTCATGGTCTTTGGGGTGTCTTGGTACTTGCCTTATTTTTTTTTCTTGATTCTTTCATGTGACATGGGCATCGCTGGCTGGGCCAACATTTGTTGCCCATCCCTAGTTGCCCAAGGGCAGTTTCGAGTCAAATATATTGCTGTGGGTCTGGATTCACATGTAGGCCAGACTGGGTAAGGATGGCAGATTTCCTTCCCCAAAGGACATTAGTGAACCAGATGGGTTTCTATGACAATCGACAATGGTCACCATTAGATTTTTAATTGAATTCAAATTTCACCATCTGTCGTGATGGGATTCGAACCTGAGTATTACCCTGAGTCTCTGAATTACAAGACCACCTACAGAAAATACCACTACGTCACTGCCTCCCCGTGATTGCATTTGCAGATTAGGCAGGAAACTTTTCGAATCATTTTCTTGCTGAATTGGCCTTAGATTTTTTTCCTCTCCTTTCGCCTCTCCCAGGAGAATACATGGCCACTGTTGCGTCAGATTCATGATGCTTAATTACTACATGAAGACATGGGTCAGTCACAATGACTAACTGCTCTTTTCCTAATCACTATTTCCATGAGCTAATGTATTCATGAATGTCGCCTTTCAGTTTTTCAGGATGCTGATGTTACATTGAATGGTGCACTATTTGACGAGATGAATTGTTCAATTTTAATTCATTCATCCGTTCATGCATTTCACCACTTGACGTTGATAGATCAGTGTCACAATTTATTACCACGGCTTTGAACAAAAATATTTCAGACGAAACGATTTCAAAAACATAGTTACCTGGCCCTGAAAATAAGGGGTTGTTAACTAAACAGGCTTAGTTAGCTGCTACTCATTGCACAGCTGAGGGGTTTTGCGACTTCATTCATCTTTGTAATATAATTATTGATATGTACCATGACAGAATAATGCTGATGCTTGAAAATGGAAGCTAATCTCAAAAAAGCAACACTCCCCTGAGGCTCACTAACAAAGGTTAGCTGTAAACCGGATTGAGAATTTTTTTTTTTAAAGACTTGTGCGATGCCTTTGACATTCAAAACATTTCTGCTATTTGGGGTTTCTCTTGCATACCCTTGGTATTTTTGACTCGACAGAACTTTAACTTCTTGGATGTTTACCCTGCGGGAGCTTGAATAAATGAAAGAAACAAAGTCCATCACACAGCAAGCGGTTGTGTGTTCGGAGAGAACTGGCTGAGTGATCTTTTTTGCGTTTTATTTTTTAATGCTGTTGAGACCAAAGCCATTAACATGTTTAATGCCCAAGTCTGGTCGACAATTACCATGACTAATGCTGCGTTCAGCTTTTGTGTTTATCGTGCAGAGATAGAAACAAATGTTGGCTGGAAGAAATTCAATAGACGAGAATAATGTCAATAAGTGGTGCTTGTTTGTGTCATTTGGCCCAATGAGTCTGATCCACCATTTTGTCAGCTAAGGCAGCCTTTTCCATATTCCCCACCCTATCTCCTATCCTTAATATCAATAAATCATTTTAAATACCTCTGATTTTCTTCTCATAGAACGCCGACAGTACAGAGGGAGGCCATTTAGCCCATCGAGCCTGCACCAACCCAGGCCCTATTTCCATAACCCCACGCATTTACCCTGCTAATCCCCCTGACGCTAGGGTCAATTTTAACATGGTCAATTAACCTAACATGCACGTCGTTGGACTGTGGGAGGAAATCGGAATACCTGGAAGAAACCCACGCAGACACAGGGAGAAAGTGCAAACTCCACACAGACTGTGGCCAAGGCCGGAATCGAACCGGAGTCCCTAGCACTGTGAGGCAGCAGTGCTAACCACTGTGCCACCATGCCGCCCTAGGCTTGATTTTAACATTGTGTCCCTTATTCTAGATTCCCCCACTGAAGTTCCTCTGATATTTGATGTTATCCATCATCTAATTTTCCAGCATTACCTTAGATTCCCCAATCAGATAAATTCCTAAACATTCACATCACCGGAAACTGTAACCCAAGTCCACCCAGTTTCTCATAGCTCAGTCCTTTCATACCAAGTATCATCCCAGTGAATCATTGGATTATCTCCCTGAAAATTTGAATCTTCAATGATTAGCCAGGCACTCAACCTGAAACCTAATATTTCAGAAAAGGTCAGCGCTGCCATCAGTACAGGAATGAGATAGAAAATCAGGTGAAACGGTGCAATGACAATAATCTCTCCCTCAATGTCAGTAAAACAAGGGAGATAGTTATCAACTTCAGGAGGCGTAGTGGAGGGCACGCCTCTGTCTACATCAATGGTGATGAAGTGGAAATAGTCAAGAGCTTCACGTTTCTCGGTGTCCAGATCACCAACAGCCTCTCCTGGTCCCTGCATGCCAACGCTATAGTTAAGAAATCTCACCAATGCCTCTACTTTCTCAGGAGCCTACGGACATTCGGCATTTCCACTTGAACTCTCACCAACTTTTAGATGCACCATAGAAAGCATCCTTTCCAGATGTATCACAGTTTGGTATGGCTCCTGCTCTGACCAGGACCACAAGAAACTACAAAGGTTTATGAATGTAGCCCAATCCATCACTCCAACCAGCCTCCCATCCATTGACTCCATCTACACTTCCTGCTGCCTTGGAAAAGCAGCCAGCATAATCACGGACCCCACGCACTCTACACATACTCTCTTCCACCTTCTTCCATCGGAAAAAGGTACAAAAGTCTGAGGTCACATACCAACTGACTCAAGAACAGCTTCTTCCCTGCAGCCATCAGACTTTTGAATGGACCTACCTTATAGAAATTTGATCTTTCTCTGCATCCTAACTATGACTGTAACACTCCATTCTGCACCTTCTCTTTTCCTTCTCCCATATGTACTCTACAAACAATATGCTTTGTCTGTATAGCGTGCAAGAAATAATACTTTTCACTGTATACCAATTCACGTGACAACAATAAATCAAATCAAATCTAAAGAACCATGAGGTAGGCTTGGTAACTTGAACACCGGGGAGTTCTTTATTGTAGGTGTGTACTGTTCTGCAGTCTTATCTAAGACTGCACAACCGGATCCCACACTGGAAGGAATAATCCCCCAGAGGGTCACCTGACCTGCACGCTTAAAGCACCAGTGCGCACCCCAAACCCCAACATACATTATGTATATATATTACATTAACACCTTCTCTGAAACACTTGCAATTCAACAGGGTGGAATGAAGGCTTCCACAAACGCCCCCCACCACCCGCCAACAACATTCCCTCCACCACCCTACTACTGACTAGCACAATTTAGAGGAAACCTCAAAGGATGCTTGAAATCCCTCCTGAAAAGTCAAATAACTTTAGCCCCAGAGAATTGGCCTCCAGCCGGGGGCTCCTCCTAATGGTGGACAGAGCCTCAACCCACTGAAGATGTGTCAGAATTAAATAAAGGCAAGAATTCTCCAAAGAGTCGGACTTATGCTGATTGTAAAGCTACTCACCTCTCGGGCGGAATTTTAGCAACCTATCACGGAGGGGATGGGGCTGTAATATGTGGCAAGCTGTTGAAAAGTCCATTGACTTGGGTGGGCCCGGAAATTTCCACCCTCGGTATAAAGCATCTCTTTCTTCAGCAGGTTAAGAGTTAAAGGTATCAAGCGTTAGATACTGCAACTGATCATTGCCTCGTTATAATTTTGTGTTCTGCTCATTAATAATAATCAGCTCTGCTGCAACCATATTCGAAAATGTTGTTCATTTTGGGAGACTCAAAGAATCATCTGGGTTTTTTTTAAATTGCAAGGTACTGTCTGAGCTTTGCTAATTAAAGACTGTCTACCTTCCTTAAACTCAGTTAAGAAGTGTAAGATGTTCCAAATTTAGTTAGCTGAAACACTGTGAAAAATTGTCATTACCTCATATCTGCAAAAACCTAAACTCCTGGAATTGTGTGGAGGTTTTGATTGCAGGATTTCATGCCTGCCTGCCTGTGAGGGCATTGATATATGTGTGGAGTTTGCATGTTCTCCCCGTGTCTGCGTGGGTTTCCTCCGTGTGCTCCGGTTTCCTTCCACAGCCTAAAGATGTGCTGGTTAGGTTGATTGGCCATGCTAAATTGCTCCTAGTGTCAAGGGGAATTAGCAGGGTAAATATGTGGGGTTACGGCAATAGGGCCTGGGTGGAACAGTGGTCAGTACAGACTCGATGGGCCAAATGGCCTCCTTCTGTACTGTAGGGCTTCTATGATTCTATATGGCAAGGAATGTTTTGTGACCAATATGTGTGTTTGAATCAATGCAAACCTGAGTTATACTGCAGTGAGTGCGCCGAGCTTTGCTGATTAAACTGTAAATGTGATCGAACTTTTTATATTAACCAATGGTCATCTGACACCGTGTGGACTGTTACTAACATTAACCAGTGCGTCTTTCAGACATGGTGCAGACCGTTCGTGACATTAAGAAAAGGTTTCTGGGCAATATTCACCTATAGGTATTGTTTTTGTTAGTTTAAACAGATTTGCTTTGGACCGGTAGCAGTTATTGTCTGATTGGCAGGAAGCCAAAATGGTGTCAGTCCACCTCCTTGAGACGGTTTTTCATTGCTTGAAAGATTCGGATGACTTCAGATCTGAATGACACTAAAGCATTTGTACCCAAGGGAAACCAATCTCTTCCCGTTGAGACTAAATATAATGAATACACGGTACATAATGAGCCTTCATTTCTAGTTAGAATAATATGACTGATTTGTTAGCTTTTCCACCGGCTGCGGAGGTCATTAACTCTTAAATCCTGTTGCAAACTGAAGAGAGCAGCCCAGAAATTGGATTGTCCCCACCCTCCAGGGTGAATGATCACTGTGAGCTCAAATAGGCCCAAGGTAACCTGATATTTGGCCTCGACGAGTATGCCCAGACAGTCCGCCAGCATCGAGGACCCCACTTTTGGGCCACTACTAAGGGGGAATGATCAGGAAAAGAAGACATTAGATCGAGAAGGAGAAAGCCAGGCAAAGGAGAGATGGGATTGAGAGGGAGGGGAAGAGTAGGAGAGAGGGGAGTGTTTGGGGGGAAAAGATCCTTCAAGACAGGGTGAAAGATTTTGTTTTTTATTCATTCTTGGGACAGGGGCATCGCTGGCTGGCCAGCATTTATTCCGCATCCCTGATTGCCTTGAACTCGCTCGGCCATTTCAGAGGGCAGTTGAGAGTCAACCACATTGCTGTGGTTCTGGAGTCATATGTAAGGATGGCAGATTTCCTTCCCTCCAGGATATTAGTGAACCAGATGGGTTTTTCTGACAATCAACAGTGGTTTCATGTTTATCAATAGATTCTTAATTCCAGATATTTTTATTGAATGCAATTTCCACCATCTGCTGTGGCGGGAATTGAACCCGTGTTCCCTGAACATGAGCTGAGTTTTTGGATTAATAGTTTCGCGATAATACCATTAGGCCATTGCCTCCCCTTGGGAAGGAAGGGAAGGAAATGGAACCTGCTGAAGATCCGGGGAGGGATTAGAAAGGGGCCCTGAAGCAATCTTTAGCCTTGTATTTGAACCGGGAAGAGCACTCTTGCAGTTCTCAGCACCATATTCGGGTAAGTGGGAGGTGGTGGCGTAGTGGTAGCATCACTGGACTAGTCATCCAGAGGCCCAGACTTGATGCCTTGGGGGCACAGGTTCAAACCACACAAGTGCAGCCGATTGAGGTAACCTGGCCCCTTTAAGGGGCAATCCTTTGCGGGTCACATGATCGGGCTGAACTCTATAGAACAAAAACGCGTGAAGCCGGGCCAATCGGGAGCGAGGGCGCGTGTCGTGGTGGCTGGGAAGAGTTCAGTTGTAACCAGGGAGGAGTAGAGAGCAGACCCTATAGTGTAAATACCCTATAGTGTAAATAGTTATCATAGTTTAATAAACCCTTTTGTTGTTGAAGTCACATCGCGTCGCCTCCAGATATTACACTGATGCAATTAATAAATCTATAATATAAAGCTAGCCTCTCTAATGGTGACCACAAAATTATCATCGATTGTTGTAAGAACTCATCTACTTCACTAATGTTCTTTAGGGAAGGAAATTTGCCATCCTTACCCAGTCTGTCTACAGACACACCGCAAAGGGGTTGTCAAACAGACATAAGGCCATGTATTTAGGCATGCAAACAGCCTAATCCCAACACACCCTATCAGATGCCCAGGTGTGTGCTCTATGCCTGGAAAGGAGAGACAGTGTCAGCGAAATGCTCGGCCAGCAAATTATAATAAGCCCTGGTTGGAGTAAAAATAAATAAGCATGTGATTTTTTGAATGACAATGTTCAATACTATTGCCCAGTGCAACATAGCAATGCTATGTTGCACTGTTAAAGCTTATTTATTAGTCACAAGTAGGCTTACATTAACACTGCAATGAAGTTACTGTGAAAATCTCCTAGTTGCCACACTCCGGCACCTGTTTGGGTACACTGAAGGAGAATTTAGCAAGGCCAATGCACCTAACCTGCATATCTTTGGACTGTGTGAGGAAACCAGAGCACCCAACAGAAGCCCACGCAGACACCGGGAGAACGTGCAGACTCCGCACAGACGGTGACCCAAGCCAGGAATCAAACCCAGGTCCCTGGCGCTGTGAGGCAGCAGTGCCAACCACTGTGCCACCATGCCACTCTGGGCAATACTATTGAATATTGCCTGACATTAACAGTTCATAGTTGGGTATTTTAAAGGCTGAACAATATGAGAGAGCATTTGCTTTATGTCCGTTTAACTTCCTGGTTGGGCGACTTTACCTCTTTGTCAGTACAGGCTTCCTGTTTGACAGGGCAACTGGAAAGAAGAGGCAGCACATGGGGCTGAACGGGCACATTCTGTTGCGAAAGGCTGACAATCCAAATGGGTTAAATCCGCGCAACTAAATATCGTGCAGCTCTCGAGAAGCCACAAAGAAGCACAATTTGAAATAGAAGATTGCAGCGGCAGATTCCAATTTCTTCTGTCCTTTGTACTTACAGCTGTCTATCAGAAGTACAAATGCACCCAGATCCTCCCCAACCCCCACCCCAATCCACTGACAAAGACAAACCCAGAGGGCCCTAAGTTTGGACTCACGTAAATCATATATCGGGACTGAAGCAAACCTCATTTTTAAATTATGTGCAATTACAGATGAGGCTGAAGAAAAAAAGTCATAAATAAAACATTCTCAGGAGATCATCATTCAAGTCTTTGTTCATGGGGTCAATGGCTGTGGATCATTTTCAATAAAGTCAGGAATGCATTTGCCCCGCAAATCTTTCTCGTAAAATTGAACCTATTGACAATGCACAGTTTTAATGCTCACTCAGTTTAAACAGGGCACTCGCACATTCAATGAGGAGTAAATGTGCTCCCTGTCCTATGATTATATTTAAAAATTTCCATGGCACTATTCAGAGAGGTGTACCATGATATTGAAAGCCAAGGATTGAAGCTGATAGTGCCGCAGACCCCATCTCCACCAACACTACTTTCCCCACCAGGGGAGAGTAAAATCAAGTGAATCAAACCTTTGTCTCTCCCAATTTTCGTTCAAGATATTGCAATCCAACATTTCACTGAAAGAAGAATAAAAGCAAAGCTGCTTCATTATGATGTGCTTTTAATTCCGTGGAATTCCCTGCCCAGTGAAGCAGTTGAGGCTACCTCATTGAATGTTTTTAAGGCAAGGATAGATAGATTTTTGAACAGTAAAGGAATTCAGGGTTATGGTGAGCGGGCAGGTAAGTGGAGCTGAGTCCATGAAAAGATCAGCCATGATCTTATTGAATGGCAGAGCAGGCTCGAGGGGCCAGATGGCCTACTCCTGCTCCTAGTTCTTATGTTCTTATGTTTACATCAGGTAACGAGATGCTCAATAATAATGTAAATTTAACAAGATCTGCAGATAACAATGCAACAACTTGTATTTACATACCACTAACTATGGTGGATGCACTGCATTGCGGGTATGGGGCTGGTGGGGGGGCCGAGTCGGGGATGTCATGGGGTGGTACAGTGGTTAGTACTGCTGCCTCACAGCGCCAGAGTCCTGGGTTCAATTCCGATCTTGGGTAACTGTATGGAGTTTGCACATTCTCCCCGTGTCTGCGTGGGTTTCCTCCGGATGCTCTGGTTTCCTCCCACAGTCCAAAGATGTGCGCGTTAGGTGGATTATCCATGGTAAATTTCCCCCTTATTGTCAGGGAGATTAACAGGGTAGATACTTGGGGTTACGGGGATAGGGCCTGGGTGGGATTGTTGTCGTGCAGGCTTGATGGGCCAAATGGCCTCCTTCTGCACTGTAGGGATTCGATGATTCTATGGTCTTTTCATCGGTAAAAATATCCCAAGACTAAGAAAAAAATGGCTAGTGAGTGACAGATGCAAATATTAGGATGGTGATCGAAACTTTCATTAAAGAGTTGGGTTTGAAAGAAGATCCAAAAGAACGAGAAGGAAGTAGAGAGCTGGAGAAATGGATGGGGCTCAGGGAAGAAGTTTCAGATCAAGGAACCTAGGGGACTGAAGGCACTAATGTTAATGGTGGCAAAAAGGGGAGATGCAGAAAAGTCCAAGGGTGGCATGTGGCACAGTGGTTAGCACTGCTGCCTCACAGCACCAGATACCCGGGTTCGATTCCCGGCTTGGGTCACTGTCTGTGCGGACTTTGCATGTTCTCCCCGTGTCTGTGTGGCTTTCCTCCGGGTGCTCCGGTTTCCTCCCACAGTCCAAACATGTGCGGGTTAGGTGGATTGGCCATGTTAAATTGCCCCTTAGTGTCAGGGGATTAGAAGGGTAAATACGTGGGGTTGCGGGGATAAGGCCTAGGTGGGATTGCTGTCAGTACAGGCTCGATGGGGTGAATGGCCTCCTTCTGCACTGTAGGGTTTCTATGAATGAGGAATGTGTGAGGGTGGAAGCAGACCCAGGTGAGCGCTATCCCAGTTGACCAGCACTGTGAGGAGAGGTGTTGGAAGAGGCTATTGTGGTCAGCCATGTCAAAGGTTGCAGAGTCGTTGTGGAGGTCAAGGAAGGATAACGGGTAATGATCATCGTTATGGAAAATATTCTTCACGACTCTGGCTCGAGTTGTCTTGGTGCTGTGGGAGAGATGGCAATTTGCCTGGACAGGATCAGAAAGAGTCTTAAGGAAGGTGTTATGGATCTGGGAGGATAGGGAGGCTGGAGACAAGATGGCAATTTGCTAGGAGAGAGAGAGGGAGTGATTAACGGTGGATTTCTTCAGGATGGGAGTGAAGGTGAGGATTCTAAAAAGTAGAATTTTTATTTCATTTATCTATTAGTGTCATAAGTAGCTTACATTAACAGTGCAATGAAGTTACTGTGAAAATCTCCAAGTCACCACACTTCAGCGCCTGGTTGGGCACACTGAGGGAGAATTTAGCATGGCTAATGCACCTAACCAGCACGTCTTCCGGACTGTGGGAGGAAACCCACGCAGACACAGGGAGGACGTGCAGACTGCGCACAGATAGTGATCCAAGCCGGGAATTGAACCCGGGTCCCTGGTGTTGTGAGGCAGCAGTGCTAACCATTGTGCCGCCGTGCCACCCCAAGGACAACCCCTGAGGAAAAGAAACTCATACAATGTCAATAATTTGCTATCAGTCCCTCAGAAATTAAACAAAGGCCAGGGAATGAGTGCTGTATGTTTCCAGTACAGTGCACATATCTGGATATATACATCTAATTTGTCAGACCACCACGTTCTAAGGGTCCTGACATATGATGAATGAAAGTTTCACCTGGTTTAAGCGAGGGTGCTTTTCTGAGGCTGGGATTTATTTTGCTTGATGTTGAATCAGAGCTGGGGACAAGTAAAATTTATTATAGCTTACAAGTGATGAATGAGTCTGGAGTACTGATACCAGATGCAGGTTGGAAGGGGGAAAATGTTCTGTTCTCCATCTGTTCAACAATGTAGTACTTCTTCAAACCCTGTCGCTCCTTATTCCCCCTCCACCACCCAAACAAAGGCTGCCTTCAGTGACTCAAATCTGATCTCTTCTACGATAACATTCAGTTTTGTGCTTCTGTACATGTGTAGGGTATTTATTTCAAAAGCATTAGGAGGAAGAAAAGGAAAGCCTACACCTAAAGTAGACCAAACCGATGTCAAATGAGGTATGGGAGATTGAAAGGTCTGAAAATATAGCTTCAGCAACACCATCTTTTCACAATTCTGTGGTGACAATCGACCTCCACAATTAAACTGAAAAGGCTCGCAGTCTATCTACCAAGGATAAAATCCTGTGATTGGATTTACACAGTAATCCAATGGATTGTACGAGGATCATACCCCCTGTGACTCCTGACATCCCTGGTGTTTGTAGGTATGATGTGGAGATGCCGGCGTTGGACTGGGGTGAACATGGTAAGAAGTCTCACAACACCAGGTTAAAGTCCAACAGGCTTATTTGGTAGCAAATACCATAAGCCTTCGGAGCACTGCTCCTTCGTCAGATGGAGTGGAAATGTGCACATTGTTTGCTTAGAGCTAATGGGCGTAAGTAGCCATCCACCTTTCCCATGCAGCAGAAATTTGTCCACCTGCCTCTCACCTTCCAACACCAAAAACAGACAGCTGATTGATAGTGTAGCGGTATTGTGGCTGGACTTGTAATCCAGAGACCCAGGGTAATGCTCCGGGAATCCGGATTCAAATCCCACCACAGCAGATGGTGAAATTTGAATACAATAAAAATCTGGAATTAAAAGTCTAATGATCTTAGACCATTGTTGATTGTCATAAAAACTCATTTAGGCAGCACAATGGTTAACACTGCTGCCTCACAGCGACAGGGACCCCGGTTTCGATTCCAGCCATTGCACGTCCTCCCTGTGTCTGCGTGGGTTTCCTCCGGGTGCTCCGATTTCTTCCCACAGTTCAAAGATGTGTAGGTTAGGGGGATTGGCCATGCTAAATTGTCCGTCAGTGTCTCAAAATGTGTGGCCTGTTCTGACCTAACAAGCTACAAGATGAAGGCATGTCAAATTGCCGGCTCCAACGCACCCCTCCCCATTGAGCTCAATGCATTTTATGCCCATTTTGAGCAAGAGGTCAGCGAGAGCACGCCCTCCACCTCAGATGCCTCGGATGAACCTGTATCCGAGGTCACCATTGCAGATGTCAGAGCAGCCTTCTTGAAGGACAACCCATGGAAAGCGACTGGCCCGGATGGGGTACTCGGATGAACACTCAGATCTTGCGTGGACCAGCCGGTGAGAGTATTCACAGACATCTTCAACCTCTCTTTACACCAATCTGAGATCCCTATCTGCTTCAAGACAATGACCATCATCCTGGTACCAAAGAGGAGCCAGGCAGTGTGCCTTCATGATTATCGGCCGGTGGCTCTGACATTCAACATTATGAAGTGCTTTGAAAGGCTAGTCATGGCACGAATCAATTCCAGCCTCCCGGACTACCTGGATCCACTATAGTTCACCTGCCACCGCAACAGGTCCACAGCAGTTGCCATCTCCCTGGCCCTGCACTCAAACCCTGGCACACCTAGATAACAAAGATGCCTATGTCAGACTCCTATCTATCGGCTACAGCTCAGCCTTCAACACCATTATTCCCTTGAAACTCATCGCCAAACTGCATGGCCTAGGGCTCGGCTCCTCCCTCTGCGACTGGATCCTGAACTTCCTAACTCACAGACCACAATCAGTAAGGATAGGCAACAACACCTCCTCCATGATCATCCTCAACACCGGTGCCCCACAAGGCTGTGTCCTCAGCCCCCTACTATACTCCTTATACACCTATAGCTGTGTGGCCAAATTCCCCTCCAACTCAATTTTCAAGCTTGCTGATGACACCACCGTAGTGGGTCGGATCTCGAACAATGATGAGGCGGATCTGGTGAAATGGTGCGATGACAATAATCTCTCCCTTAATGTCAGCAAAACAAAGGAGATAGTCATTGATTTCAGGAAGCGCAGTGGAGGATATGCCCTTGTCGACATCAATGGGGATGAAGTAGAAATGGTCAAGAGCGTCAGGTTTTTAGATGTCCAGATCACCAACAACTTGTCCTGGTCCCTCCATGCTGACGCAATCATTAAGAACACCTCTACTTTCTCAGAAGACTAAGGAAATTTGGCATGTCCACCACGACTCTCACCAACTTATACAGATGCACCATAGAAAGCATTCTTTCTGATCATATCATAGCTTGGAATGGCTCCTGCTCTGTCCAGGACCGCAAGAAACTACAAAGTGTCGTGAACGAAGTCCAGTCCATCACTCAAACCAACCTCCCATCCATTGACACTGTCTACACTTCCCGCTGCATCGGAAAAGCAGCCAGCATAATTAAGGGCCCCACGCACCCTGGACATTCTCTCTTCCACCTTCTCCCGTCAGGAAAAAGATACAAAAGTCTGAGGACACATACAAACCGACTCAAGAACAGCTTCTTCCTGCTGCCATCAGACTTTTGAATGGATCTACCTCACATTAAGTCAATCTTTTTCTACACCCTAGCTATGACTGTAACACTACATTCTGCACCCTCTCCTTTCCTTCTCTATGAATGGTATGCTTTGTCTGTATCGCGCGCAAGAAACAATACTTTTCACTGTGTACTAATATATGTGACAATAATAAATCAAATCAAATCAAAATAATCTTTATCCCTTACCCAACATAACTAAAACGGATAATCTAGTCATCAGCGCATTGCTGTTTGTGGGACTTTACTATACGCAGGTTAGCTGCTGCATTTGCTACATGGCAACCTGGGTACGATTAAAAAAATGAATCATTGGCTGTAAATTGATTTTGGACATCCTGTGGTCATTAAAGGTGCTTTGCAAGTTTTTTTTTTACATAGAAAACTTTGACCAGCATTACAAATGCTGATATAAGATCCCGGCGTTCACATCGGTTGGGTGAACCGATGTAAAAATGATGTGTGCTTTTGCGTCTTCCTGACTGTAGTCCACCTCATGATTTCTGATGTCTCTTTAAGGATTCAGGTTTGCAGTGCAGTTTGTGAGGTACGATGGAGTGCAGGAGGAATGTGGATGAAGCAGCAGGCTGGTTGGAAGGCCTGTCTCAGCATTAGATCTCAGCTCTCAACATTGTTTAAAGGTGCCCTAAACCTTCCCCCTCACCCACATGCCAACTCAGATTGCGCATGCCACCTCCATGCCACTATTGATCCCCCCTGCTATCTGATCATATCACCTGTGCCCTCTCCATGCCTCCATATATCCTCCACAGCCACTCATCCAATATCTGCTATGCACAGACATCAGGAACCATGTAATAGCAATAGGAATTATGTTAAATGCTGGTGTAAAAAAAATTAAATCCGTGACATTATAATACATTGATTGATACTCCAAAAAACACTTCTGCATTGAAAGAAACTTAATCCCTTAAGTGTCCATTAAATTGTTTAAACAAGCAATCATGTGCTCTGAAATGGCATCAAAGGTAAAGGATGGCATGACAACATTATAAAATTGTCAGTCATTACCTTGAACAGCTGTTTCAACAGAACTGAGTACTCCGTTTGTTTGTTTTTGAAACTCAGCCAAGCATTCATAATTGCTGCAGCTGTCAAAATGTTATTGCAGCTGCAATAGCCTGAAATTGAATGTTTGTCCAAAGATGTGCAGATTAGGTTGATTGGCCATACTAAATTGCCCCTTAGTGTCAGGGGGACTAGTTAGGGTAAATGCATGGGGTTATGGAATTAGAACCTGGGTGGGATTGTGGTTGGTGCAGACCCGATGGGCTGAATGGCATCCTTCTGCACTGTAGGATTCTATAATTCTATGATTCTATGACTGGATGGTGGACATTCCATCTTAAAACAGGCTCCCTGTAAATCAATGGAGGGGCGCCAATGCTTAGATTTTATTTAACCTTTCAAAAGCAGGGTTTTTTTTCACAACCAGAGCTGTCCCTACATTTAAGTCCCAGTACCATAACATGAAGAGTTTACCAACACATTTTCTATATTTTAACATATGATAGTATTTACTGCAATGGAAAAAGTACTGTAAACAGCACAGAGCCCTAGGATCAATCAATTAATTAAAGAGCACATTTATATTATAATACAGCACCTAATAGTGACGGTGTCAAAACATCATATACTTACATTTCAAAATGTTCCTGAATCCTCAGTAGCCTTCCCCTTGTGATCTTAAACTCTTCAAGAAGGTTCCTTTTCTACAGGACTTCTAAACCCCGCACCAGGAAATTTGGCATGTCAGCTACGACTCTCACCAACTTTTACAGATGCACCATAGAAAGCATTCTTTCTGGTTGTATCACAGCTTGGTATGGCTCCTGCTCTGCCCAAGATCACAAGGAACTATAAAAGGTTGTGTACGTAACCCAATCCATCATGCAAACCAGCCTCCCATCCATTGACTCTGTCTACACTTCCCACTGCCTCGACAAAACAGCCAGCATAATTAAGTTCCCCATGCACCCCAGACGTTTTCTCTTCCACCTTCTTCTGTCGGGAAAAAGATACAAAAGTCTGAGGTCACGTACCAACCGACTCAAGAACAGCTTCTTCCCTGCTGCTGTCAGACTTTTGAATGGACTTACCTTGCATTAAGTTGATCTTTCTCTACACCCTAGCTATGACTGTAACACTACATTCTGCACTCTCTCATTTCCTTCTCTATGAATGGTATGTTTTGTCTGTATAGCGTGCAAGAAACAATATTTTTCACTGTATGTTAATACATGTGACAATAATAAATCAAATCAAATCTAATCAAATCAGTACATGAAAATAGTGTGTGGGGGGAAATGCAATTTTCCTGCGGTCCTCACAATGAGAATCCTGATCTCAGAAGAGGTGCGTGTGCATGTTGCCCACAATGCCATCCTGATCCATTGAGAGTTGCCGCAGGTTCGGAAAGACACAAGAGAATTATCCCTCCAGCAAAAGAGAACCTCAGCAACCCAATTCACACTGGGAAACAAAACTCCAACCCTAGCAATCTGCAGGATTCTTCATCCCCGCCAGTCAGGCAGTCTGCAAAGAAAGATGAAAAAATTAAGGAAAATGAAATGATAAAATTTGAAGTTGTGTGAAAACACTTAGACAAAGGTAACTAAATTAAGAGTGAGAACTGAAGTGGAAACATTTGAATGCAGTCTGTCCACCCTACAGGTCATGTGATGTAATGTGCAGCTTTCAAACATGTTTATGTTTCCATTGTGAGCATGCCGTATGCCTTCTTGACTACCTTCTCCACCTGCGTGGCCACTTTCAGTGACTTGTGTACCTGTACACCCAGATCCCTCTGCCTATCAATACTCTTAAGTGTTCTGCCATTTACTGTATATTTCCTATCTGTATTAGACCTTCCCAAATGTATTACCTCACATTTGTCCGGATTAAGCTCCATCTGCCATCTCTCCGCCCAAGTCTCCAACCGATCTATATCCTGCTGTATCCTCTGATGGTCCTCATCACTATCCGCAAATCCACCAACCTTTGTGTCATCCGCAAACTAACTAATCAAACCAGTTACATTTTCCTCTAAATCATTTATATATATTACAAATAGCAAAGGTCCCAGCACTGATCCCTGAGGAACGCCATTTGTCACAGCCCTCCATTCAGAAATGCACCCTTCCACTGCTACCCTCTTTCTTCTATGGCCGAGCCAGTTCTGTATCTACCTTGCCAGCTCACCTCTGATCCCATGCAACTTCACCTTCTGCACCAGTCTGCTATGAGGGACCTTGTCAAAGGCCTTACTGAAGTCCATGTAGACAACATCCACTGCCCTACTCCCATCAATCATCTTCATCGCTTCCTCGAAAAACTCGATCAAGTTCGTGAGACATGACCTCCCCTTCACAAAACCATGTTGCCTCTTGCTAATACGTCCACTTACTTCCAAGTGGGAATAAATCTTGTCTCGAAGAAACCTTTCCAATAATTTCCCTACCACTGATGTAAGGGTCACCGGCCTGTAATTACCTGGATTATTCTTGCCAACCTTCTTAAACAAAGGAACAACACTGGCAATTCGCCAATCCTCAGGGACCTCCCCTGTAGTCAGTGAGGATACAAAGATTTCTCTCAAGGCCCCAGCAATTTCCTCCCTTGCCTCTCTCAGTATTCTGGAGTATATCCCATCAGGCTCTGGGGACTTGTCTACCTTAATGTTTTTCAAGAACCCCAATACCTCCTCCTTTTTGATCTCAACTTGACTCAAACTATATACCTCACCCATTTCCTCGGGCTCCACGCATAGATTCCCTCCCCTGTCTTTGAGGGGGCCAAGCCTCTCCCTGGCTACCCTCTTTTTCTTTATGTATGTTTAAAAAGCTATGGGATTTTCCTTAATCCTGCTGGCCAATGCTTTTTCGTGACTCCTTTTAGCCTTCCTTAATCCTTGCTTAAGTTTCTTTCTGCTTTCCTTGTATTCTACACTTGCTTTGTGTATTCCTAGCCTCCTAGCTTTGACAAATGCTTCCTTTTTCTCTTTGACTAGGCTCACAATATCTCTCGTTATCCAAGGTTCCCAAAACTTGCCATACTTATCCTTGATCCTCACAGGAATGTGCCGGTCCTGAATCCCGATCAACTTGCATTTGAAAGCCTCCCACATGCCAGATGTTGATTTGCCTTCAAACATCTGCCCCCAATCTAGATTCTTCAATTCCTGCTTAATATTGTTGTAATTAGTTGTAATTCGAGTCCAAAGATGTGCGGGTTAGGTTGATTGGCCAGGTTAAAAATAGCCCCTTAGAGTCCTGAGATGCGTAGGTTAGAGGGATTAGTGGGTAAATATGTGGGGGTAGGGCCTGGGTGGGATTGTGGTTGGTGCAGACTCGATGGGCCGAATGGCCTCCTTCTGCACTGTAGGGTTTCTATGATTCTAATTAGCCTTCCCCCAATTTAGCATCTTCACTGGAGGACTACACTTATCTTTATCCATCAGTACCTTAAAGGTTACTGAATTGTGGTCACTGTTCCTGAACTGCTCTCCTACTGAAACATCAACCACCTGGTCAGGCTCATTCCCCCAATTCCAGGTCCAGTATGGCCCCTTCCCTCGTTGGACTATCTACATACTGTTTCAAGAAGCCCTCCTGGATGCTCCTTACAAACTCTGCCCCATCCAAGCTCCTAGCACTAAGTGAGTCCCAGTCAATATAGAGGAAGTTAAAATCTCCCACCACAACAACCCTGTTACATTTACACTTTGCCAAAATCTGCCTACATATCTGTTCCTCTATTTCCCATTGGCTGTTGGGCAGGCTATAGTAAACCCCACAACACTGTGACTACACCCTTCCTATTCCTGAGCTCTACTCATATTGCCTCACTATATGAGCCCTCCGAGGTGTCCTCCCACAGTATAGTTGTGACATTCTCCTTAACCAGTAGTGCAACTCCCCCATCCCTTTTACATCCCCCTCTATCCCACCTGAAACATGTATTAGCATACAGTGAAAAGTATTGTTTTTTTGTACGCTATACAGACAAAGCATACCGTTCATAGAAAAGCAAAGGAGAGGATGCAGAATGTAGTGTTACACTCATAGTTAGGGTGTAGAGAAAGATCAACCTCGTGCGAAATAGGCCATTCAAAAGTCTGACGGCAGTAGGGAAGAGTCGGTTGGAGGTGACCTCAGACTTTTGTATCTTTTTCCCGATGAAAGAAGGTAGAAGAGAGTATGTCCAGGGTGTGTGGGGTCCTTAATTGTGCTGGCTGTTTTTCCGAGGCAGCGGGAAATACAGACAGAGTCAATGGATGGGAGGCTGCCTTGAGTGATGGCCTGGACTTCCAGATTGCGTACATCCTTTGTGCCAGGCTGCTAACAAAATTCCAAAATCTATTACCAACTTATCACAGAATGATAGAATTCCTACAGTGCAGAAGAAGGCCATTCGTCCCATCGAGTCTGCACCGACTCTCCGACAGAGTATCTTACCCAGGCCCTATCTCCATAAACCCCACATATTTACCCCACTAATTCCTCTAATCTTTGGACACTTAAGGGACAATTTAGCATGGCCCATCCACCTAACCTGCACATCTTTGAACTGTGGGAGTAAACTGGAGGAAACCCACGCAGACACAGGGGGAATGTGCCAAACTCCACACAGTCACCCAAGGCCGGAATTGAACCTGGGTCCCTGGCGCTGTGAGGCAGCAGTGTGCCACCATACCACCCCACTGTTTACTCCCCTCTCAAGTTTAGTGTCATTTGCACATTTCAAAATTGTGCCATGCACCCCCGCCCTAGCCCACTGCTAACATGCTTTTGGAAGATCTCAGATTCCCTCTCGCTGCCAATCTATTCTCCTGCTGTTTCCTTGCCCCTCTTGTTCCCTTTTGCACTTCTTCGTACTTTTTTATATTCTGCTTGATTCTGCCCCGAAGTAACAAACTGACATCTGTCAGATATCCTCTTTTTCTTCTCCGTCCCATTCTCTAAATCCTTCATCTTCCATAAGATGATTATATCATGATGTAGATGGGGAGCAGCAGTGCTTGTGCTGAGTCTTGGGATGCACCGTTACATAGCACCTGAAAACCAGCCATTCGTCACAACTCCCTGTCTTCTATCCCTTAACCAATTTTATTCTTTTGTTGCTATTGTCCCTTTTATACAAAGAACAAAGAAAATTACAGCACAGGAACAGGCCCTTCGGCCCTCCAAGCCTGCACCGACTGAACTAAAACCCCCTACCCTTCCGGGGACCATATCCCTCTATTCCCATCCTATACCATGGGCTTCATTTTGCTAAGCAGCCTAACTTATGGTATTTTATCAAATACCTTTGAAAGTCTATTTAGGTAAAATGAACTGCATTGGTCTCATCCACCCCTCTGAACAAACAACTCAATCAAGTTATTCAAAAACAATTTTCCATTAATAAATTCATAAAGGTTCTCCTTTACTAGTCCATGCTTGCCCAAGCAGCTGTTAACTTTCTCCCATATTATTGTCCCAACTGCTGTGAATCTGACTGGTCTGTAATTGTTTATCCTTCCCCCTTTAATTAAACAAGGGTATAATAATGGCAATCCTCCCGTCCTCTGGTACAGCGCCATATATCTAAGGAGGATTGGACGCTGGTGGCTCACAGCTTTGACCCTCACTTTCCTCAGAAGTCTAGGATTCATCCAATCTGGTGAACCTACTTTCACTGCTGTTAGCCCTTCCACTGCCTCCTCTTGAATTATTTTTATCTCATCCAGTATTCTGAAACCCTCTTTTTCACCATAACTCTGGAAAAGTCCTCAGTCTTGGTAAACATCAATACAAAGTATTTATCTGATACCTCATTCCTTTTCCACTGGAATTAAAAGTCTAAGGATGACCGTGAAACCATTGTCAATTGTCATAAAAACCCATCTGGTTCATTAGTTGGGTGGCACGGTGGCACAGTGGTTCGCACTCCAACCTTGGGTCGCTGTCTGTGTGAAGTTTGCATATTCTTACTGTGTCTGTGGGGGTTTCCTTCGGGTGCTCCAATTACCCCCCACAGTCCAAAGATGTGCAGGTTAGGTGGATTAGCCAGGGTAAATGTGCAGGGTGAGGATGATAGGGGTGGTGGGGGTGGGGATGGGGGGATGGCGGGTTAGGGTGTGGATCTGGGTGGGTGCTTTTTTGGAGAGTCAGTACAGCCTTGATGGGCCAGATGGCCTCTTTCTGCACTGTAGAGATTCTATGATTCTATGATTCCATGAACTTTTGATTCCCTTACTGGTTAAAAATCTGTCTTATCTCATCCTTGAACATTAACGGCCCAGCCAATATAGCCCTCTGTGATAAAAAATTACACAAATTCACTATCTTCTAAGAGAAGAAAATCGCCCTCATCTCTGTCTTAAATGGGCAAACCCTTACTCTGAGTTTATGCCCTCTGGTCCTAGACTCTCCCCTAAGAGGAAACAATCTTTAAGCACCTAAGCCACTGAGAATCTTATATGTTTCAATAGGTCTTCTCACATTCTTGGGGCGGCACTGTGGCACAGTGTTTAGCACTGCTGCCTCACAGCGCCAGGGACCCGAGTTCAATTCCGGCCTCAGGTCACTGTCTGCGTGGAGTTTGCACCTTCTCCCTATATCTGCGTGCGTTTCCTCCGGGTGCTCTGGTTTCCTCCCACAGTCCAAAAGATGTGCGGGTTTGGTGGATTGGCCATGTTAAATTGACTCTAGTGTCAGGGGGACGAGCTAGGGTAAATAAATGGGGTTATGGGGATAGGACCTGGGTGGGATTGTGCTCGGTGCAGACTCGATGGGCTGAATGGCCTCCTTCTGCACTGCAGAGATTCTATGATTCTATAAACTCCAATAAACACAGGTCCAATCTACTTAACCTCCTCTGAAGAAAATCCCTCCATACCCAGGATCAATCGTGTGAACCTTCTCTGGACTACCTCCAATGCTATTTCCTTAGATAGTGGGGCTAAAACTGTTTACATCATTCCAGATGTGGTTTAACTAATGCCTTGTTTGATTTTAGAAAGACTTCCCTATTTTTATGCTCCATTCCCTTTGAAATAAAGGCCAGCATTCCATTTGCCTTCCCATTACCTGCTGAACTTGCTTGCTAGTTTTTTGTGATTTATACACAATGACCCTCAAATCTCTCTATGATAAAGCTTTCTGCAGTCTTTCTCTATTTAAGTAATATTATGCTCCTTTATTCTTCCGACCAAAGTGCATAACTTTACATTTTCTGACATTATATTCCATCAGCCCAGTTTTTGCCCACTCACTTAACCTGTCTATCCCACTGTAGGCTGTTTGTTTCATCCTCACCACTTGCCTTTTCACTTATTATTGGTTATCTTTTATTGGTTTTTAAAACTTTCCCAATCCTCTGGCTTGCCATTAATCTTTGCCATGTTGCATACTTTTTCTTTCAGTTTAATATTATCCTTAACTTCCTTGGATAACCATGGCTGATTTATCCCTTCCTATAATTCTTCATCCTCACTGGGATGTATCTTTGTTGCAAGTCATGAACTATTTTCATGAAAGTCTGCCATTGCTGATCAACCATCTTTTCTGCTAGACTTCTTGCCCAGTCCACTCCCGCCAACTCTGCCCTCACTCCTTTGTAATTACCCTGATTTAAGTTTAGCACAGTTGTTTCTGACCCATGTTTCTCACTCTCAAACTGAATGCTAAATTCTACCATGTTATGGTCACTGTTTCCTCAGGGATCTATTATTAAACCTGCCTCATTACAAATTACCAGATCCAAAAATAGCCTAATTCCTGGTTGGATCTATAACATATAGTTGAGGAAACTGCCCAGATACACTCTATGAATTCTTCCTCATGGCTACCTCTGCCAATTTCATTTCAGTCTCCTTCAGGGCTCTTTCCATTGTTGGATTGCGAATGACTGCAAAAGAAACAAACGTGCAAAGAGCATTGAATTTGTAGTTTGACTATTTTATTGCAAGTGCTGCTGTTCGGAATTAACTTCTGGCAATCTTAGAAACATTCCAATCTCAATCCAGTGCCCAGTGACATTCACAGAAGGATATTAAATGTCTTGGTGACATTTAAATGATGATTAGAAGATCATTTGCAATAAGTTACAGAGAATTTCCCTGCACAATATTACATTGGAACATTCAGTTTCAATAAGTGAGTCCTTGTTCTTAAAAGTAGTGTGTGTGTGTGTTTGTGTGCGTGTATGTGTGTACGTGCGTGCATGTGTACATGTGTGTGTGTATGTGCGTGTGTGTGTGTGTACATGTGTGCACGTGTGTGTGTGTGTGTGTGTATGTGCACATGTAATATATACGGCAAGAATTAGAGTGCATACATTTGTGTATTTTCCAATAAGGGGCATTATCTGGAAGTTGAACATGAACTTCTGTCCTTCAATAAATCATTCAAGTAAATTATTCAAACCACAATTAAACTGGAAATCTGAAAAAAAAACCAATGGTCACAATGTTTACCAAGAGGATGGAATTGGCGTGACAGCACAGGAAACCTGGAAAGGCCAGGTTGCAAGGGGCCTGCCAAATTTAACAGCAGGACCTCAATATAATCATTGACACCTGCTCCCACCCACCAGAGGGGTGGCTGGAAGATGTCACAGGTTGTAAGGGTGATGGGGGGGGGGGGGGGGGTGGGGGGGGTGGGGGAAATGGCTGATCATGTTAAAGATTTGTTTCAGGAGCCAGTGGCACCACTCCTGCTCCTACCGACATAAGAACATAAGAACTAGGAGCAGGAGTAGGCCATCTGGCCCCTCGAGCCTGCTCCGCCATTCAATAGGATCATGGCTGACCCATAAGCCGTGCTGTAAAAACGATGTCCCTACAAATGTGGTTGCTCAGCTCTCCCTTTAGCTGCTGGGTTTCCCGAGCTGTGGAAAACCCATGTAGGAATCGTTAAATTCAATTGACCGGGGAAATATCGAGATTGAAGCCCCATTCGAATGTCATAATTAAGAACCAACCTCCCCAAAGTGGATTACTCAGACATCCTGAAACCCACATGTTAAAAGATTGGCACCTTCGAGGTGGTCTGAGGTTTTTCAGATTTGCCAATTCAATATTCCCCCACCCCAGCCTCCTGCCATCCCCAACCTATTTCGACCTGTTGTGGAGAGATGGGTTAAAATTGCCTCTGGTGTGTTTTTGGGAGGAGTAATATTTACACAAATGTGCACAATATTCTTGTACCAGAAAAGGCTTGTAAAACTTGTTCTCATTTTTCTAGTTCCAACCCACGCACATTAAATGGTGTGTTTTAGCTTATGACAGACTTTGGGAAAGCTATGTTTGCTACTGACAAGAATTACCATTCCAAGCACTTGAGAGAAATGATACAGTTGATTTCTTTTTGGTAAACAATTCAAATGATCTGTTATCAGACCGAGAGTCTGCGTTCTCCACTTCTAAGTAAAAGTCATTATAGACTTAAATTCCACACCCTGAATGATCGCTATACTTACACCTAAGCCCATGGGAAAGCAGGAATAGTACTATAGCTTGAATAAAGCAACAGCTTCAGAACAATCATTACAGAAATCTTGTAATTTAAGCATGAAGCAAACAAGATGAAAAGAAATACTGCAAACGTTAGAAGTCCGAAACGTAAACAACAAAACCTGGAAGTATAACAACTTGAATTTATATAGCGCTTTTAGAATAGAAAGATGGTCCGAGGCTGTTTCATGGTCGTGTGACCAGACACAGATTGATACCAAGCCAAAATTAATTATTGCAAGGGATGACGAAAATCCCAGTGATTTACTGGAGTATCTGGTAGCTCATCCAGCGCTGTAAGGTGGGCAAGCAGGCTGACAACACAGAGGCAGTGGAAAGGCCAAGATAGATAATGGAAACATACACCTGAGTGTCATCAACGTTCATGAGGAATCTGATGTGGAGTCTTCGGATGATGTTGCTGAGGGGCTTCAAGCAAATGAGGAAGAGGAAGGAGCCAAGAAGGGGCCTGGAATGATGCGGCAGAGGTATGAAGAGAACTCATTGCTGCTACTGGCTAGCTATAATTTGAAAGGCAAGAAAAGAGCCAAACATGGGCAATCCGACTCATAGAAACATAGGAGCAAAGAAGATAGGAGCAGGAGTAGGCCAATCAGGCCCTCAAGCCTGCTTGACCATTCACCATGATGATGGCTAATCCTCTATCTCAATGACATACTTTCACAGTTGCCACATATCCTTGGATACCGTTAGAGTCTAGAAATCTACCTAATTCCTTCACAATTATATTCAGTGACTTGGTCTCCTTGGCCTTCTGTGGAAGACAATCCCATAGGTTCACCACGCTGAGTGAAGTATTTTTTCCTTATCTAAGCCCTAAATGGCCTGCCCTGTATCCCCTTTTTCTAGACCCCCCCAACCAGAGGAAACAATATCCCCACATCCAATCTGTCCAGCCCTGTCAGAATGTTTCAGTTAGATCCCTTCTCATTCTCCTAAATTCCAGTGAATACAGGCCCAGTCGACAAAATCTCTCCTCATATTATAAACCTGCCATCCCACGCATCAGTCTGGTGAATCTTCGCTGCACTCCGTCTATGGCAAGTGCATCCTTTCATAAATAAGGAGACCAACACTGTGCACAGTACTCCAGCTGTGGCCTCACCATGGCCCTGTAAAGCTGCAGTAAGACTTCCTTGCTCCTGCACTCTAATTCTCTTGTGATGAAGGCCAACATGCCATTTGTCTTCCCAACTGTTAGCTGCACCTCCAAGTATGCTCTCAGTGACTGGTGTATAAAAACACCCAGGTCCCTTTGTACATCAACATTCCTCAATCTATCACCATTTAAATAACGCTCTGCCTTTCTCCTTTTCCTATCAAAGTTGATAACTTCACACTTATCTACATTATACTGCATCTGTCATGTATGTGCCAACTCACTCAACTTGTCTAAATTGCCTTGATTTCCACTTAGTTTTGTGGCATCAGCAAACTTGGAAATATTATGTTTGATTCCTTCATCACAATTATTGGTGTGTATTGTGAATCGCTAGGACACAGGTACTGATCCCTGAGGGGCCCCACTAGCCTCTGCCTGCCATTCCAAAAAAGTATTCCTACGCTCTGTTTCCTGCCTGCTAATTTATTTTCAATCCAATCCAATATGTTACCCCTGACCCAATGTGCTTTAATTTTCCACACTACCTCTTGTGTCGGACTTTATCAGAAGCTGGCTCTATTCTTACCTTTCAAATTATAGCTGGTTCACCCTTATCCATTCCACAAGTTACATCCTGTAAAAACTTCTGTATGTTTGCCAAACTTGATTTCCCTTTCATAAATCCATGTTGGCTTTGTCTAATTACATATCAAAAATGCCAAATGTCTGCTTTTGTATCTGTCTAGGATGCCAAAAAATGGGTACCAGCAATTTAGAAGTGGAACCAATGACTGCACCGATTGGTACAGTCCTTGCACTGGTAAATTGGTTTGTTTTGTGCCCATTTTACGCCAGAGAAAGCATTATATACAGTTTAAAATTTATGTTATCTGACACTCCACCAACCATAAGTCCTCTTGTAATGAAGGCCAACATACCATTGGCCTTCCTAACTGCTTGCTGTACCTCCATGCTTGCTTTCAGCGATTGGTATACAAGGACACCCAGGTCACTTTGCACATCAACATTTCCCAATCTATCACCACTTAAATAATATCCATCTTTCTTTTTCTCCATCTGAAGTGGATAACTTCACATTTATCCATGTTATACTGCACCTGCCAAGTATTTACCCATTCGCTCAACTTGTCTAAATCACTTTGGAGCCTCTTAACCTCCTCCACACCACTCACATTTCCACCAGGTTTCACGTCATCACCAAACCTGGAAATATTGGCTGGAATTTGTGGAACTCATCTATGGCTGGGCTTCTCTGGTCCTGATTCTGTGAACGGAAATTTGGTTGAGAGTCAAATTTTCTATTCTCATAGGCAGCGGTAGTGGAGTGTGCAAGACCAGAGAATTCTGGCCACTATTTTTGGTTCCCTCATCCAAATTGTTGATATATATTCTGAATATCTGGGGCCCAGGCACTGATCTTTGCCAGACTCCACTGGTTACCAGCTGCCACTTCCAAAAAGACCTATTCATTCCTACTCTCTGTTTCCTGTCTGCTAACCAATTCAAGCTTCTAACCAACAATCTTTCCTGGTCCCTACACGCTGATGCTATAGTTAAGAAAACCCACCAGCGCCTCTACTTTTTCAGGAAGCTAAGGAAATTTGGCACGTCCACTACGGCTCTCACTAATTTTTACAGATGCATCATAGAAGACATCCTTTCTGGTTTTATCACAGCTTGGCATGGCTCCTGCTCCAACCAAAACCGTAAGAAACGACAGAGTTGTGAACATAGCTCAGTCCTTCACGCAAACTAGCCTCCAACCTATTGACTCTGTCTACACTTCCTGCTGCCTCAAAAAAGCAGCCAGTACAATCAAGGACCCTAAGCATCCCTGACATACTCTCTTCCACCTTCTTCCGTCAAGAAAAAGATACAGAAGTCTGAGTCCATGTACCAACTGACTCAAGAACAGCATCTTCCCTGCTGCCATCAGACATTTGAATGGAGCTACCTTATATTAAGTTGATCTTTCTCTACACCCCAGCTATGACTGTAACACTATATTCTGCAGCCTCTCCTTTCCTTCTCCCCTTTGTACTCTATGAACGGTATGCTTCATCTGTATAGCACATAAGAAACAATACTTTTCACTATATCCCAATACATGTGACAATAACAAATCAAATCAAATCAAATCTTAATCCATGCCAATATATTACCCACAATCTCATGTGCTTTAATTTTGCACGCTAATCTCTTATGTGGGACTTCATCAAAACCTTTCTGAAAATCCAAATGCACCACATCTACTGGTTCACAGTTATCTATTCTCCCAGTTACATCCTGAAAAAACTCCTGTAGGTTTGTCAAACATAATGTCCCTTTCATAAATCCAGTAGGTTTGTCAAACATAATGTCCCTTTCATAAATCCACGTTGACTTTGCCTAATCCCATTGGTATTTTCTTAGTGTCCTGTTATTGCGTCCTTTAGAATAGACTCTCAACATTTTCCCTGCTACTGATGTTAGGCTAGCTGGTTTGTAATTCTCTGTTTTCTCCCTCCCTCCTTTTTTAAATAGTGGGGTTACATGTGCCACCCTCCAATCTGTCGAAACTGTTCCAGAATCTACAGAATTTTGGAAGGTTACAGCCAATGCATCCATTATTTACATAACCACCTCCTTTCGTCCACTCTGTGCTGGATAATGGATGAAAGGTGGTTGGAAGAGAATCATGCCATTGATCATGTCAAAGGCCGTAGAATGTTCAAGAAATATCAGATGACATGATGGACCGCATGACTTGTATTAGATTCATTCCAGTAAAAGATGGACCAAGATTTGAGAGCCAACAACAACGTTGAAGCATAAAGGGCAGTAGGTTTTCTGAGTAAGGAGTGGTGGCGATTTTGAAAGGGAGGGTGACAGTATCTGAGGAGGGAATTCCATTTACGATGGTCGCTATCATTGGGCCGGAAAGGGAAGCAGTTCAGTGCAAGTCTGGCCAGAAGTGCAGGAGTTGGAGCTCATGAGCAATATTCACTCAGAGAGATATGATGGGAGGTAGGAGGGAAACGTATGTGTTCAAAGTTAGTTCAGGCGTAACCCTTGGAGGATGCTTGGCCTAGTGGGGAATTGGAAGGTTTGGGATGATAAATGTACCCAAAATTATATGGTAAAGTGTGCAATTCGATGCAATTCCTTTTCTTGATATTTCATTTATTTGCAGAATGCAGCATTACATATGTCTATGTCCTACCTACAAACCTGGTGTTTCAGCAGTCTCTCTTTGTAAGTGCTCTAAATACTGAATTAAACACTGCCCTTCATTTGTGTACCTGAACAATGTCATTAACAAATAATTAACAGGGTGTTTCAGCAACGGCAACTGGTTTTGGTAAAAGCAAAATACTGCCGATGCTATAAATCGGAAATAAAAACAGAAATTGCTGGAAAAACTCAGCAGGTCTGGCAGCATCTGTGGGGAGAGAAACCGAGTTCATATTTCGAGCCCTTCTTCAGATCTAAAGAGAGGGGGGAATGTGATGGATTATATATTATAGAAGAGAGGCTGGAACAGCTGGAGAAGAGTAGAAGGTCAGAGGTTGATAGGAGTCCAGAAAAATGTTAACAAAATTTGAGGAAGCACTAATGACAGTATAAAGGGCTATAGAAGGTAAGATAGCAGAATGTGTTAATAGAGGAACAAAAGTCAGTGATTGGTGAAAGCAAAACTTAAGAACAAGTGACAGATGGCCCAGAGGGGGAGGGGGTTATGTTGGAATAAAAAATGTTTGGGATAAAAAAAGGATCATTGTGGAAGGGGAAGGTCACAGTCAAAATTTGTTGAACTCAGTGTTGAGTCCTGAGGGCTGTAACGTGTCTAATCGGAAAATGAGATGCTGTTCCTCCAGTTTGCGTTGGGCTTCACTGGAACATTGCAATGGGCCAAGGACAGACATGTAGGCATGCTTGCAGACTGAGTGACGGTGACCTAACCTGCGTTTATTCTCCATGATGCAGTGGGGACACATTGGGAGCAGTGAATGCAGCAAACCAAATTAAGGGAGATGCAAGTGAAATGTTGCTTCACCCAAATGGTACTGACAGCAGTGACATCGAAGGTCATGAGCTTTTGTACTTTTATTGGAGGCGAGAGTGAAGGGAACAGGAGTTTAAGGAGATGGTTATTTTTGATTTGATTTATTATTGTCACATGTATTAGTGGTTACAGTGAAAAGTATTGTTTCTTGCACGCTGTACAGACAAAACATACCGTTCATAGAGAAGGAAACGAGAGAGTGCAGAATGTAGTGTTACAGTCATTGTTAGGGTGTAGAGAAAGATCAACTTAATGCAAGGTAGGTCCATTCAAAAGTCTGACGGCAGCAGGGAAGAAGCTGTTCTTGAGTCGGTTGGTATGTGACCTCAGAATTTTGTATCCTTTTCCTGATGGAAGAAAGTGGAAGAGAGAATGTCCAGGTGCCTGGGGTCCTTAATTATGCTGGCTGCTTTGCTGAGGCAGCGGGAAGTGTAGATAGAGTCAATGGATGGGAGGCTGGTTAGCAGTATAGAAAATAAGTCAAGGATTACTTTTGCATTTCCAGAATCAGCCTGGAGAAGTAATCAGTTGTGGCAGAGGAAAAACAGGCATCAGATACATTCAAGTCTCAGTTTCTCGAATTCAAGGAGGCAAAGACCTGTGCCAAGCTGGGGGGGGGGGGGGGGGGGGGGGGGGGTCGGTGATGAGAGCAGGCAAGAGTAATCATTTTAACTGGGGACAAGGACATCAAAGGCAGAGGTGAAGGAGTGACTGAGAAGCTGCGTCAGAAGTGTAATGATGATTGGAGGGCCAAAGACAAGACAATTGCTGTACTTGCGGCTGAAATCTTGCTGGGGAGTACGCCAACCTAAACACTGTAACTTTTAAACAAGTGCACGTTTTTATGAACTTTTGACATGTGGCCCTTAGCCAGGCAGTAAAATCATGTTGAGGTATTATGAGGGGTGAAAGGTAGAGAAATATCCACAGTCAATAATTCAAGATCCACAGAGTTATTACTTCACCCCGGAGCCCTGGCACAGATGGCTGATGAGCCATTTCTACACAAGCATTGCATGAAATCATCTTTTTTTTTGTGTGTGAGAACAGTTTGAAGTGTGGAATGAGGAGGACAAATCACCATCTGGAAACTATTTAGTCAGTAACTTTCGACGAGAAAAAAAAACCCAGGAGTGACACGAGATCCAAGGACAAAGTGAAAGGCAGTAATTCAGCAATTAGTTTCAAATGATAAGACCAGGAGTAGTTGCTTTTAATGGTTGATTAACTCAATCGTTTTTATTCCCTGGTAGATATGGAGTAAGTAGTATTCTGCAAGCTCTGTTCGGTCACGATGACACCAGAATTCTTATATCACTTATTAAGTGAGAAAGTATTGACTAGAGACCTGAAATGGAAGACTGCTTCTCATGTAGGAACTGATCACCATTAATGATTATTTTTCACAGAAAGAGGGCGGGGTTTACCACCATGCTCGCCCCAAAACCGAAAAATCCCACCCGAGGTCAACAGATCTTTGCATGGTCCGCACCTCCCCTCTCTCTCCCGCTACGATTCCCGTGGTGGGCGGGATGGGAATATTCCCCGCAGAGTCTCTTCTTTTCTTACTGTCCACGATCAAACAGTTTTATATGTGAGGGTCGTGTATTTTCTTACCCTCAGAGCGGTTGTCACAATGTAAATAATTCACCTTTTTGTGAATTTTAAAATGAGGCAGGTTATTTATTTGCACACACTTCTCGCGGAGGTTTAAAAAAGCACGACATCTCACTCACGCGCCTCACACATACTGTCACCCACACAAAGAGGAAGAAAAACTGCAACTACAAAGTATGATTGTCTCAGTATATCTTTCGTGGCAGGCCTGTAGTTTCTTAGACGAATTGATACTTTCAGTTGAAGTGAAGGTCTTGTAAGTTCAGATTTCTCAGTAAGCTATGAGGCCTTGTGCAGCTGAATTTCTCAGAGATCGATTGTCAACTGAACTTGAAGTCAGAACAGGTTGGGGAGGGTTCCTCTCCCACTTTCAAATATTACTTTGGCTGCATATTTGACAGGTTCAGTTGGTTTTCTGGTGGGCTATCTGCCTCTGCTGAGCTGGTCCTTGCTGTTTTGAAAACATGATGTGGAAATGCCGGCGTCGGACTGGGGAAGGCACGTAAGAAGTCTCACAACACCAGGTTAAAGTGTGGGCAGCACGGTGGCTCAGTGGTTAGCACTGCTGCCTCACAGTGCCAGGGACCTGGATTTGATTCCCGGCTTGGGTCACTGTGGAGTTTTCACGTTCTCCCCGTGTCTGCGTGGGTTTCCTTCGGGTGTTCCAGTTTCTTCCCACATTCCGAAAGATGTGCTGATTTGGTGCATTGACCCGAACAGGTGCTGGAATGTGGCGACTAGGGGAATTTCACAGTAATTTCAATGCAGTGTTAATGTAAGCCTTAATTGTGACTAATAAATAAACTTTTTATAAAAGTCCAACAGGTTTATTTGGTAGCATGAGCTTTCGGAATGCTGTTTTGAAAACAGCCACCAAACATAGAAATCATAGAAACCCTACAGTACAGAAAGAGGCCATTCGGCCCATCGAGTCTGCACCGACCACAATCCCACCCAGGCCCTACCCTCATATCCTTACATATTTTACCCACTAATCCCTCTAACCTACGCATCTCAGGACACTAAGGGCAATTTTTAGCATGGCCAATCAACCTAACCCGCACATTTTTGGACTGTGGGAGGAAACCGGAGCACCCGGAGGAAACCCACGCAGACACGAGGAGAACGTGCAAACTCCCCACAGACAGTGACCAAGCCGGGATTCGAACCCAGGTCCCTGGAGCTGTGAAGCAGCAGTGCTAACCACTGTGTTACCGTGCCGCCCCACTTGGCTGAGTCATCCATGTGACCTGTTACAAGCTCAATATCCTTTTCCAAATAAGGACAGGTTGATAAGCATCGCATGTTTATTATTCATCACTTTGGGCTTTATCCAGCCTGGGTTTGGAGGAGGGAGCATCAGAATACAATGGGAGGTTGATGGGGACCTCATCCCACCCAACAGACATTAGGTTTTGATGTGTTATCTGCCCATGCTGAAACCATAAAGACAAGTCAGTTGGAATGGTATAATTCCTTTGTAACTATTCCATCCTTAAACAAAGGGACATGTGAATTTCCCAGATGTCTGTGAATGTCCATATGTTGTTGGGTATGTGCTTGAGTCTCGGGACTGTCTGGAGCTGATACTATCAACAGTCAAATGATTTGCAGCAACAAATGGAACAGTGTGGCAGAAATTTTCCGCCCCTGATCGCACCGGGCGGAAAATCTCACGAGAACAGCCAAATCACGTTTCACGTTGATCGGAACATGTGATGCAAATATCCCCTCCCCCATCTGTGTTGGGGCACAGCACCTGATGTTGAACTTCAGGAATATCATATTAATTAATTAACCTATCATTATTAGGCCTCCACTCCTGAATCAACTCTACACTCACCCCCCCATCATCATCATCAGAAAAACGATCTCCATTGGCGTGATATCATGAACCAGGCTGATGTTATCTGCAAGGGTTTACCAATGTGCAACACCGGTTTGTGGAGGTGTATAGGTTTGTTTTATCCTCCATCAGCGATATGTCGTGGGACCCACCCCTTGCTGTTTTTTTCTATGTGTGGAACTATACGGTGAAGAGATCACCATTGCTGGCAGCAGATTCAACACTACATGATTTCCTTTCCATAAAATGTTGTTATCTGCATTCTTTGTGACAGGTTTTAACTTCTATTCCTGATGAAGAACTTTCATATGATAGAATCACAGAATCCCTACAGTGCAGAAGGAGGCCACTTGGAGGCCAAGTCTGCACCGACTCTCTGACAGAATATTTTATACAGGCCCACCACCCTGCCTTATCCCATGGCTAATCCCATCTAACCTACACATCTTTAGAAACTAAGGGGCAACTTAGCATGGCCAATCGACCTAATCGGCACATATTTGGACCATGGGAGGAAACCGGAGCACCCGGAGAAAACCCACGCACACAGGGGAGAACGTGCAAACTCCACACAGACAATGACCCAAGCCGGGAACTGAACCCAGGACTCTGGAGCTGTGAGGCAGCAGTGCTAACCACTGTGCCACCGTGGCACCCTATATATCTTTGTAGCGCTCAATCAATGCTGCAACTGATTGTGATGCTTAGCTGTGATTCTCAGGGCTATTACATGATTGGAAGCATCATTTCTGCTTCTTTTGTCTTTGGAAACGGGAGCTAGATGGGTGGAAAACTGCAAAAGAAATGCTCTGGAGATTCTTTTATTCATATTCCCGTGTTCCAATATGGTAAACAGTATGCCTTGCACTAAAGTTCAATAGATTCAATCTCAATCCATTGCTTATTAAGGTCAATGAATGGATTGTGAATCAGTTATCTTATTGATAGATAGTGTTTCTCAATGGGGAAATCAAGACTTATCAATGCTAACAGAATAAAAGAAGATCATTAGATGTAGGGGGCGATTCTGCCAGAAAAATTCTAAGTGTCAAATTTGAGTAAAAACCGGAGTAAATCCCACTGGTTTTTTCAGCGGGAGTTCCAAAATGAATCTCCCACATTCTGTGCACTGCAGGGTATATTAGTGTTAATCCCGTTGAAAACCAGTGGGCTCGCTGGGAGAGGCCGGCAGCATAGCACTGAGCGGGCCACTGCCAGTGCTGAGATCGGCGCATGCACGGTGGCCCTTGTGCAGAGTGGCAGCAGGACCCTCCACACCCACAAATCGCCCCCCGAGAGGCCCTGCTCCATCAGGCCCTGCCCCCTTGGCACGGCCTGATGCTTGGTGGGCAGTGTCAAGGTGTTCCCTGGGCGTTAGCACTTTGCCCCTTGGGCAGTGTCGGGGGCACTGCCAAGGTGGCAATGCCCAGGGCACCCCTCAAGCAGCCGGTCCTCTGGAGGGCCTCGATTGCCCTCCCTTCACTCCAGTGGGGTTGGGTCGCCAGCTCCCCGCAGTAGGGGAGATATAGCAAACCTTGCTGGAGTGAACCACTCCTGGCTGGCGGGGCAGAGGCTAGCAGGCCTGGAGATTTCAGTCCCAGGCCCACTAATGCCATTTAAAATATATTTAATTACCTTCTGCATATATTATGCAGCTCCGCGCCTATTTCTGGAAATCCATCGCCCGGAACGCACAAAGGCCCAGGCGCCCAGCACGAATTGCGCAAATCGGCCGATGCTCGAGTCTCCCGGCCTGCTGCACTAAAAAAGCAGCGCAGCAGGATGGGAGAATCGCCGCTGTAGTGTATAGAAAATTGTTTTGTTCGTTTTGTCCACATGAGGCTGCCGTGCACAGCTGTACCAGCAGAGGGAGTTTGCCAAGAAGTGATCGTAAAGAATCCATGTTTAACACCATATGCTGTTCTAACTTTAAATATTCCTGGCTGAATATAAATTTGTTTCTGTTTCAGGAACTTCGCATCAGCCTGCTTGTTTTTTTGTTGACTAACTCTGCAAGATTAATCCAAAACTGAGTCCACTGGATGGAAAGGTGACACAAAATTTGGAAGTATTGTGAACTGTGAGAAGGATAATAGGGGACTTCAAGAGGACGTAGACAAACTGGTGGAATGGGCAGACACATGGCAGTGCAAATTCAATGCAGAGAAATGTGAAGTGATACATGTTAGTAAGAAGGATGAGGAAAGACAACAAGCAAAGGGGAATCTGGCTTCATAAATAGTGACATAGAGTACAAAAGCAAGGAAATTACCGCAAACCTTTCTAAAACTCTCGTTCTGTCTCAACTGGATAACTGCGTCCAATCTTGAGCTCCATGATTTAGGATGGATGTGAAAGCACTGGAGAGGGTGCAGAAAAGAGTTATTTAAATGGCTTGGGGGATGAGAGACTTTGGTTATGTGGATGAATTGATGAAAGTTGGGCTGTTCTCCTCAGAGAAGAAATGATTGAGAGGATTTGATAGAGGTGTTCAAAATCATGAAGGATCTGGACAGAGTAGACAGGGAGAAACTCTTCCCGTTGGTAGACGGGAAGCATTGCTGCCTCACAGCGCCAGGGACCCAGGTTCAATTCTGGCCTTGGGTGACTGTCTGCGTGGAGTTTGCACATTCTCCCCATACCTGCGTGGGTTTCCTCCAGGTGCTCCAGTTTCCTCCCACAGTCCAGAAACCTGGGGGTTATGTTGATTGGCCATGCTAAATTGTTGCCTAGTGTCCCAAGATGTATAGGTTAGGAGAATTTGCAGGGTAAATATGTGTGGTTACAGGTATAGGGCCTGTTGAAGAGTCGGTGCTGACTCGATGGGTTGAATGGCCTCCTTCTACTCTGTAGAGATTCTGTAAACCAGAGGGCACTAATTTAAGGTGACTGTCAAAAGAACATGAGGAAAAATCTTTGTATGCAACGATTATTTAGGATTTGAAATGCATTGCCTGTGAGTGAGCGACGCAGATTGAATTAGAGCTTTTAAAAGTGCATTCGACTAGCACCTGAAGAGAAAACATAGCTTCAGGAATAGGTGGTTCAGGAATAGGCAGTGGAGTTGGACTAGCTGAGTAGTTCCTGCAGAGAGATCCAGCATAGAGCCGTTGGGCCAAATCTCCTCGTCTGTGTAGCATATATTCTATGATTCATTTTCACACCTCCCCCATTGCCCTGTACCTTTCTCTGCTCAAATATTAAATAACTTTCCCTTATAAGATGTAAAGGCTTTTGACTCAAGTGCTGAAGTGTGGCGACGATAGGAGATTTCACCAAATCTGTCTCTTCATTTTCTTGGTAACAGGCGGCACGGTAGCACAGTGGTTAGCATTGCTGCTTCACCACACCAGGGACCCAGGTTCAATTCCTGGTTTGGGTCACTGTCTGTGTGGAGTTTGCACATTCTCCTCGTGTCTGCGTGGGTTTCCTCCGGGTGCTTTGGTTTTCTCCCACATTCTGAAGGACGTGCTGATAAGGTGCAATTGACCCGAACAGGCACCGGACTGTGGCGACTAGGGGAACTTCACAGTAATTTCATTGCAATGTTAATGTAAGCCTCACTTGTGATTAGTAAATAAACTTTTTTTTAAATGATGCACTCCTCCCACCCCTACACCCCACCATCACTGACTCCCAAACCAGAGGTCATAGTCTTTTCCTACCTTCTGAAACTCCTTCATTGTTTTAAATGAATCTTCTCTCAAGTCTCCTCTCGGATTTCCCTACTCCTAGTATCTCCAGACTCTCCTCATTTCCTATCCCTGGCATGATCATGATGAATCTAGCTTTAAATGATTGCCATGTGTAATTCTGGGGCATATTTCTCGAACAAGAGATGAACAGATGGTGGTTAAAGTCAAGCAGAGTTCACGATGCCGATGGGCTTTGCCGCATCAATTCATCAGTAACTCATATTCAGATACACTCGGAGTGGGAAGCATTTGACATTTGATTGAAATAGTAGGCCACAATGTTTTATCAAAACCGTCTTCCTTGCTGCTGCTTAGGTAGAGGCGGCAGCTTTTTGACGCTAGGTTCATTATCATTCTCTTCCAGTGTAAGTATTGGCTGAGTGGTAGCACTCTGGGTCAGAAGTTCAGGGAAGCATGGCTGTGAATATAATTGTGGCTGACTCTCCAATGCTTTGTGGAAGGATCCTTGCACTGCTTGAGTTGCTATACTTCTCATATGATTCGGAATCAGGCTCCTGTCTGCATTCCCATGGAACTGAGGAATTTGCCTGGTGCCTTGTGCCAGAATGTATCTGCCATGTTCAATTCAAAGAGAAATTTTCTGGTCCCTAACCTCATTGCTGTTTGCGGAACCACCCTGTGCACAAATTGGATACCAGGTTTTGTTACATTACCATAGTAACTGCACTTGAAAGAATTTCACTGACTGACACTTTGAAATGTCCTGCGGTTCAGAACACTGCTGTGGAACCGCAAGTTCCTTTTTTTATCTCCCTGGCTGACTTTTTTCCCATCTTCTGCATGGTCAGTTCTCGGTCGAGAATGCAGAATACACTTCTCCACTATCATTTCACAGAATCATACAGTGCAGACTCGATGGGCTGAAGGGCCTCTTCTGCACTGACACATTCGAAAGACCTGAACTCCCACCTAATCCCATCTGCCAGCACATGGTACATAGCCCTGAATGTTATGTTATGCCAAGTGCTCATCCAAGTACTTTTTAAAGGATGTGGGACAACTCACCGCTACCACCCATCCAGGCAGCACGTTCCAGACCGTCACCACCCTCTGGATAAAAAAGCCTTTCCTCACATCCCCTCTAAACAGTGTGCCCCTCACCTTGAACCTGTGTTGCCTCGTGACTGACCCTTCAGCTAAGAGGAATAGCTGCTCCTTATCCACTCTGTCCATGTCCCTCATAATCTTGACCACCTCGATCCGGTCTCCCCTCAGTCTTCTCTGCTCCAACGAAAACAACCCACACCTACCCAACCTCTCTTCATTATTTAAATGTTCCATCCCAGGCAGCATCTTTGTGAATCTCCTCTGCACCCCCTCCAGTGCAATCACATCCTTCCTAAACTGTGGCGACCAGAACTGCACACAGTGTGGCCTCACCAAAGTCCTAAACAACTCCAACATGACTTTCCTGCTTTTGTAATCTATGCCTCGATTGATAAAGGCAAGTGTCCCATCTGCCTTTTTCACCGCCCTACTAACATACCCTTCTACCCTTCAGAGATCTGGGTACAAACACGTGAAACCTTTTGAAGGATACGCAATTTGATAACCCCAGCAGCAGAATATCAGCAACGTGCTTGTGAGGAGTTCTATTTATACCTTTGTGCACCACATTATTTTCTTTTATCTATGATTCGGGGTACAGCGAGAGCGTGGGAGTATGGCGCGGTAATAGAGGATCAGCCATGACCATACTTAATGGCGGAGCAGGCTTGAAGGAGGCTTACTCCTGCTTCTAACTTCTATGCTTAGGAAAATGAATTTCTGCAGCACAGAGGCGGTCAGGGGATTTATGCCGGTGGGGCAGGGAGCAGAGGGTGCCTAATCCCACCTGAGAAGCCGGCATCAGACTGCTGAGGGGGCCAATGCGCATGCGTTGGTGAGATCGGTAGATATGCACCTCCCCTCCTGGACATCGCCGACCTCCCAAGCATTGGCTCAGACCCCCCCCCCCCCACCCCACTGACATCACCGTCCCAGATACCACCCTCCTTAGGTCACATATCTGTTGAGTTCTGTTTATCACAAATGCAGTAATCATACCACAAGGAATAGTAAAACTATAATCTGAATACTTTATTTGAAGAGAAGATACAGATGATGGCGACTGGGAGGCTATGCAGACACATCAGCCGCATAGGATTGCTGCTTCATTAAGTCAACAAAGTCATGGGGTTACAAGTTACATCCTGGCTTTTAGTGGATAGTGATGGGCAGCAGTTTAAGATCCACTCCTTAAAGGTCCACGTACATCGATTTCAATGTAATCAAAGAAGCATTCAGATAAGGATTGACCAAGTCTACAGTAATTCAGATCATCTTGCAGCAAGAGGCTGAATCCATGCAGTCATTTGTTTTGATAGCCAGGGTGCATTCTGGGTAATGTAGTCTGCCCTTGGCCACGTTCTTGCTCTCCTGTGCATGCACCAGCCAACTAAAGGGCCCAGAGGAGGAAGAATGGGGAGGCCAAGAGGGCTGACAGTTGCAGCAAGTGTGAGTGGGTGTTACTGTGAGTGAGTATTAGTGTGAGTAAGTGCGCGTGAGAGTGAATGTGAGGGAGAATGAGAGAGAGAGAGAAAACCCTGAGACACACAGACAGGTTGCTCAATACCCCTCCTCCTCTTCTCTCCCCAGAAGCCTATCTACACACTGGAGGAAAACTCCGGTTGAAAGACAATCTACTTCTGACCCCCACTTTCAGATGAATTCCACTGAGGTCATCTCAGAGTGTACAGAACCAGAGTCAAATGCAAGGTCACTGTAAGTTAAACCCAACTCCATCATTTGTCCCCAGTCCTCTGCTTGTTCCCTGGTGACCAGGACTTGGGCCTAGTCTGACTCTCGCTCTACTTCTTAAAAATAAGGTCAAAAAGTTAGTCATGCTGCTTGGCACTTATTAATGGTCATTTTCATTAGGTACTAATCTATTAAATGATCGAATTATTGCTTTGACATTGATTCTTTGTTCTCAGCAAGTTGCTTATTGATGCGCTATCAATAAGGCGAAAGACTACCGATATGCCAATATAAGTGTAGGCTTTTATTCACAACAGAATCAGGAGCAGATCCCAACAAATAACCGACCTGGACTGAACAAGGGGGAGGAGACAGCCACCTTTATACTAGGTGCTGAGGGGAGGAACCAAACTGGAAGGGGATGTGTCCAGGTATGACAAACACACACAACGGTGGTCCATATAGGACAAAGGCACAACTGAGGTCCACCACATTCACCCCTTCCTTTTAAAAAAACAACACGGGGGTGAAGCGGAAACAATATCACAAGTCCAGACGAACCGGTGGCTTGATCCGTCGTCGCGATCGTCGTAGTGCAGGTCGCAGAGTCGTCCGAGCAGGGAGCGATGTCGGCCCAGGCTCCGTACAGTGAGCGTCGAGAGAAGGCGCTGGGTGGTGTGAAGCGGACCGATCCGTCGTCCCGTCCAGTCGTCGGGTACTGCGTGGCGACGGCTCCGGCGACTCAAGCAAGCTGTACATAGGGGCGAGAGGAATGAGCAGTGGCCCTGGTGGCGTATGGGGAACAGTGGGAACCGGAGCTGGGGGGTGGGGGGCTGCAACAGGCTCTGGGTGCACTACATTGGGGACAGGGACTGAGGGAGGAAGAGGCGCAGCAATCTCCGAGTGGACGACACCAGGGACCGTGGGGCGGAAGGATGTGGTGACCTCCGGGGCACCCGCGGGTGCCAAGTCACGGACAGAAACCGTGTCCTCCCGCCCATCAGGGTACGCTACATAAGCATATTGGGGATTAGCATGGAGCAGTTGGACCTCCTCGACCAGGGGATCTGCCTTATGGGTCCGGACATGCTTCCGAAGCAGGACGGGTCCCGGGGACATCAGCCAATCCGGGAGCGAAGTACCCGAGGAGGACTTCCTGGGAAATGAAAACATCCGCTCGTGAGGGGTCGTATTGGTCGCTGTGCACAAGAGTGACCTAATGGAATGTAATGCGTCCGGAAGGACGTCTTGCCAACGGCTGACTGGAAGGCCCCTAGACCGTAACGCTAATAGAACGGCCTTCCAGACGGTTGCGTTCTCCCGCTCTACTTGACCATTTCCCCTGGGGTTATAGCTAGTGGTGCGGCTGGAGGCAACGCCTTTGGCGAGCAGGTACTGCCTCAGCTCGTCACTCATGAAAGAGGACCCACGGTCGCTATGAATATAGGCTGGGAAGCCGAACAGGGTGAAGAGCTTGTTCAGGGTCCGAATCACTGTAGCCGTGGTCATGTCCGGGCAGGGGAAGGCAAAAGGGAAACGTGAGTATTCATCAATGATATTCAGGAAATAAACATTGCGGTTAGAGGAGGGGAGGGGGCCTTTAAAATCAACGCTAAGGCGCTCAAACGCGCGAGTGGCCTTTACAAGGTGCGCCCTACCTGGCCGGTAGAACTGCGGTTTGCACTCAGCGCAGACCCTGCATTGCCTGGTAATCGTCCGGACTTCCTCAAGGGAGAAGGGCAGGTTACGGGACTTGACAAAATGGAAAAATCTGGTGACACCCGGGTGACAGAGGTCGTTATGGAGGGACTGTAGCTGGTCTAGTTGGGCACTGGCACATGATCCACGGGACAGGGCGTCTGGGGGCTCATTGAGCTTCCCGGGCCGGTACATGATGTCATATCTGTAGGTGGAGAGCTCAATCCTCCACCGCAAGATCTTGTCATTCTTAATCTTGCCCTTTTGCCTGGTGTTAAACAGGAAGGCAACTGACCGCTGGTCCGTAATTAAGGTGAATCGTTGGCCCGCGAGATAATGGCGCCAGTGCCGGACGGCTTCCACGATGGCCTGGGCCTCCTTCTCGACCGAGGAGTGTCGAATCTCAGGGCCTTGTAAGGTCCGGGAAAAGAAGGCCACCGGACGGCCCCTCTGGTTAAGGGTGGCAGCTAGGGCAAAGTCAGACGCATCACTTTCCACTTGGAATGGGATGGATTCGTCCACAGCGTGCATCGCGGCCTTCGCGATGTCCGCTTTGATGTCATCGAAGGCCCGACAGGCCTCCTCCGCCAGGGGAAAAGAGGTCGATTTTAGGAGTGGACGGGCTTTATCTGCGTAACGGGGAACCCACTGGGCATAATAGGAGAAGAAGCCCAGGCATCTCCTCAGTGCTTTAAGGGTAGTAGGGAGGGGAAGCTGCATAAGGGGACGCATACGGGCTGGGTCGGGGCCAAGGACACCATTTTCTATCACGTACCCAAGGATGGCGAGGCGGCGTGTCCGGAAAACACACTTCGCCTCATTGTATGTGAGGTTCAGGAGAGTGGCCGTACGAAGGAATTTTTGTAGGTTGGCATCATGGTCCTGCAGGTCATGGCCGCAGATGGTGACGTTATCCAGATACGGGAAAGTGGCCCGTAGTCCGTGCTGGTCCACCATTTGATCCATGGCCCGTTGGAAGACTGAGACCCCATTGGTGACACCAAAGGGGACTCGGAGGAACTGGTAGAGGCGGCCATCCGCCTCAAAGGCAGTATATGGGCGATCCTCCGAGCGGATAGGGAGCTGGTGGTAAGCCGATTTCAAATCGATCATTGAAAAAACCCTATAGTGCGCGATGCGAGAGTGGTGGGTCTGTGGAATTCATTGCCACAGAGGGCTGTGGAGGCCGAGACGTTGAGCGTCTTCAAGACAGAAATTGATAAATTCTTGATTTCTCGAGGAATTAAGGGCTATGGGGAGAGAGCGGGTAAATGGAGTTGAAATCAACCATGATTGAATGGTGGAGTGGACTCGATGGGCCGAATGGCCTTACTTCCGCTCCTATGTCTTATGGTCTTATGGTCTTATGTCCGCGATACGGGGAAGAGGATATGCATCTAGTTGGGTATACCTGTTTATGGTCTGGCTGTAGTCAATCACCATGCGGTGTTTCTCCCCCGATTTAACTACGACCACTTGCGCCCTCCAGGGGCTGGTGCTGGCCTGGATAATCCCTTCCTGGAGCAAACGTTGTACCTCGGACCGAATGAAGGCCCGGTCATCCGCACTATAGCGCCTACTCTTGGTGGCTATAGGCCTACAATCCGGGGTGAGGTTATCAAATAACGGGGGGGGGGTGATCTTGAGGGTCGAGAGACTGCAGGTGGTGCGCGAGGGGCGCTGCCGTGACGGCGCCTTGCAGACGGAGAGCGGGGGATAAGGGCCATCGTACTGCAGGATGACGCTTCTATGATGGCTGAGGAAATCTAACCCCAGCAGTACAGCTGCGCAGAGTCGCGGCAGCACGAGGAGCCGAAAACGCTCGTAGACTGTGCCCTGTACCGTCAGCGTCACCAAGCAGCACCCGAGGACCTCCACTGAGTGAGAATTTGAGGCCATGGAGATGGTCTGGCTCCAGGGTCGCACGGGAAGGGCATATTGATGCACTGTGCGAGGGTGTATAAAACTTTCCGTGCTCCCACAGTCAAACAGGCAGTTTTCTGCATAACCATTTACCTTGATCTCCATTATGGACTTGGAGAGTTGATGTGGCTGCGACTGGTCCAGGCAAATCGATGCCACTGTTGAATTAAAGAAGAATCCATCTTCGTCGCCGTCTGATGACGTCACGGATGAAGCTTCCTGCTCAGCTTGCCTTGATGCCAGTCTCAAAGATGGTGACCGCATCAAAGATGGTGATTCCCGCACTTCCGGTGACCGCATCAAAGATGGCGATTCGCGCGCAGCCGCCGCCTGCATCCAAGATGGCCGCGCCCTCGGAGCACACATGGCTCCACGAGTCTTCAGAAGCGGCTTTGCTCGGCAGACTTTAACAAAGTGGCCTAGCTTACCGCATCCGGAGCAAATCGCGTCCTTTGCCGGGCAGTGACGCCGAGGGTGCTTAGGGAGGCCACAAAAGTAACATTTGGGCCCTGCTGGAGCAGCCGTCGCAGTGGAGCCGTCGGTGGAACGGGATCCAAGGTAAGACCCGAGATTATGGGAGGCTGCTTCTAACGTTTCAGCCATCGTGGCCGTTTTCCGGAGGTCTAGGTCATCTTGTTCCAGCAGACGCTGCTGGATGTATGTAGACTCAATGCCCGCAATGTAGGCGTCGCGGATCAGATCCTCCGTGTTCTGAGCTGCTGAAACAGCCTTACAGTCGCATGCTCGGGCGAGGACTCGCAGGGCGCGCAGAAATTGGGCGCACGATTCTCCTGGCTGCTGTTTGCGGGTAGTTAGGAGGTGTCTGGCGTAAACCACGTTAGAGCTCTTTCGGAACTGCCCTTTTAGGAGTTCGATAGCGTCCGCGTAAGTAGCAGCGTCCTGGAAGATTCCATAGACAGTTTCGCTTACCCGGGCGCGGAGCACGTGGAGTTTAGCAGCGTCGGTGTCGATGGCCGTAGCGGTGTCGACGAATGCTTCGAAGCAGTCCAACCAATGATCAAATTTATCAGAGGCTCCAACCTCTTGAGGGTCTAATGCTAACTTGTCGGGTTTTAGAAACTGCTCCATACTAGTAACTGTTGTGAATAAAATTGATGCGCTATCAATAAGGCGAAAGACTACCGATATGCCAATATAAGTGTAGGCTTTTATTCACAACAGAATCAGGAGCAGATCCCAACAAATAACCGACCTGGACTGAACAAGGGGGAGGAGACAGCCACCTTTATACTAGGTGCTGAGGGGAGGAACCAAACTGGAAGGGGATGTGTCCAGGTATGACAAACACACACAACGGTGGTCCATATAGGACAAAGGCACAACTGAGGTCCACCACACTTATGTCTTAAGTTTTTGTTTTGAAATTCCAGTTTGACCTTGTGTCAAACCGGACCTCGGGCAGTTGCTGGGTTTCTGTGCTGAAGGAGAGTGCGAGGCTCACAAAAAGTCTGATTGCTTCACGGAGGGCTGGCAAATGGGGTTATCTTTGCCCCAGTAGAAATGGGAAAGTGTAGGAAATGTTGGGCACCTCTGGCAGCAACTGTACAGAAAGGAAGAGAGGCTTTTCATCAAAACTAGACTGTGGACCTGACGTGCTAGCTCTGTTCCTCCCTCTCCACAGATGCTGCCTGGCCTGCTGAGTATTTCCAGCATTTTCAGTTTATATTACAGATTTCCAGCATCTACTTTGCTCTCCTATTATGTGTTCCATACTGGACATTTGTAAGTGTGGTTAGTTTTAATTTAAAATGAAAATATTCTTCACACAAAGCAAATTGTACATTTTTTGTTAAAGCCCACTGTGTGGATAGAAATTGCACGTTACTGCAAGTTTAAGTGTTATTGTCACAAGTAGGCTTACATTAACTCTGCAATGAAGTTACTGTGAAAATCCCCTAGTCGCCACACTCCAGCGCCTGTTTGGGTACACCGAGGGAGAATTTAGCACGACCAATGCACCTAACCAGCACGTCTTTCAGAGTGTGGGGGGAAACCGGAGCACCCAGAGGAAACTCACGCAGAACGTGCAGACTCCGCACAGACAGTGACCCAAGCTGGGAATTAAACCCGGGTCCCTGGCGCTGTGAGGTAACAGTACTAACCACTGTGCCACCGTGCCATCCTATGAACTGGTTGGTGTTAATTTAATGGAAGGTTTTGCCATTTTTAAACTTGGAAATAAAATGAGGAGTCATGAGCCAATAGAATAAGTCGCTGTTCGTTCAAGGTATTCCCGGGGGTAGGCGAGAGTGCGGAGCTGAGGTTGCAATTTGATCAGCTATGATCTTAGCAAATGGCGGCACAGCCTCAAGGCACCAAGTGGCCAACTCCACCTCCTCATTCATCTGTTCATATGTTTGTATATTCTCATTTCTAACTGAGATTGTTGTTTGTGGTGCTTGTGAGGTTCAAATCTTTTGGATGTTGCTGTCCCGATATTGCATTGGGCCAGGTTCAAAGAAGCAGAGCTGCTTACATAACATGAATGATCAGGTTGTGTGTAATTGTCTGACAGGAATAACCGCGACCTTTGCGTTAGCCATAGCCACACCTTTTATTTGTAGGAAACGATTCCCCTCCAGCCGGTCAACACTTCAGCAGTCACGGGCACACAGCCTCTGAACTTCGGGTAAGCATTCTCCAAGGTGGCTTTCAGGGCACACAACAACGCAGAATCACTGAGCAGAAACTGAAAGCCCCCCAAGTTCTGCACGCATGAGGACGGCCTCAACCGGGTTCATGTCACACGACAAGTAACCCCCACCATTTGGCCTGGGCTTGCAGAATTCTACTAACTGTCCTGGCTTGAGACAATTCACACCTCTTTAACCTGTGATTATCCTTCTCTCCATGCACACTGTACCTGTAAAGATTTGATTACCTGTAAAGACTCGCATTCCAACCATTCTTCACATTCCAATCTGTAATTATCTTGCAATTGTGTCTTTGCCTATATACGCCGTGTTTATGAACCTACCTCCACTCACAGGTTAAAGAGGTGTGAATTGTCTCAATTGGGCGGAGAGGTGGCAGATGGAGTTTAATCCAGATAAATGCGAAGTGATGCATTTTGGAAGAAATAATGTAGGGAGGAGTTATACAATAAATGGCAGAGTCATCAGGAGTATAGAAACACAGAGGGACCTAGGTGTGCAAGTCCACAAATCCTTGAAGGTGGCAACACAGGTGGAGAAGGTGGTGAAGAAGGCATATGGTATGCTTGCCTTTATAGGACGGGGTATAGAGTATAAAAGCTAGAGTCTGATGATGCAGCTGTATAGAACGCTGGTTAGGCCACATTTGGAGTACTGCGTCCAGTTCTGGTCGCCGCACTACCAGAAGGACGTGGAGGCGTTAGAGAGAGTGCAGAGAAGGTTTACCAGGATGTTGCCTGGTATGGAGGGTCTTAGCTATGAGGAGAGATTGGGTAAACTGAGGTTGTTCTCCCTGGAAAGACGGAGAATGAGGGGAGATCTGATAGAGGTGTACAAGATTATGAAGGGGATGGATAGGGTGAACAGTGGGAAGCTTTTTCCCAGGTCGGAGATGACGATCACGAGGGGTCACGGGCTCAAGGTGAGAGGGGCGAAGTATAACTCAGATATCAGAGGGATGTTTTTTACACAGAGAGTGGTGGGGGCCTGGAATGCGCTGCCAAGTAGGGTGGTGGAGGCAGGCACGCTGACATCGTTTAAGACTTACCTGGATAGTCACATGAGCAGCCTGGGAATGGAGGGATACAAACGATCGGTCTTGTTGGACCAAGGAGCGGCACAGGCTTGGAGGGCCGAAGGGCCTGTTTCCTGTGCTGTGCTGTTCTTTGTTCTTTGTAATAAGCTGTGATACAACCAGAAACAGTGCTTCCACCTGATGAAGGAGCGGCACTCCGAAAGCTCGTGATTCCAAATAAACCTGTTGGACTTCAACCTGGTGTAGTGAGACTTCTTACCGTGCCCAAGTTAAAGGAGACATTGTTGAGTGAAAGAACAAGTCCAGCCAGGCGGATTAGGGTGTTGCTGGACGGGGAGTGTTCAGGCCTCTGCTCAAGAAAGATGCAGAGTTCCCTAAGACCCTCCTGGTGGGGGGTGGCAGTGTGGCTGGATTGGACACCCATAGTGAAGAGGAGGCAGTTAGGACCAGGAAACTGGAAATTCTTGTTATGACTTAGGGCATCGGAAGAATGTAGGTGGGAAGAGACTGGACAAGGGGAGAGAGAATGGGCTGTCACTGACCTCAAGATAGGAAGAAATGAGTTCCACGAAGTAGGAACCGGCTGTAACGATGGGCTGTTTTTTGTGGATTTTGGGAAGGAGGTAGAAGCGGGTTGTGGGGCTCAGGGACTATAAGGTTGGAAGCTGTGGAGGGATGATCTCCAGAGGCAATGAAGTCAGTGACAGCCCTGGAAACGATGGCTTGACGTTTGGTAGTGGGGTGGTGGTTTGGGGGGAGGTAGGAGGAAGTGTCTGAGAGTATCTGTTTTCTCTATTCTGATTCCACTCACCTGATGAAGGAGCAGCACTCCGAAAGCTCGTACTACCAAATAAACCTGTTGGACTTTAACCTGGTGTTGTGAGACTGCTTACTATTGTCTTTGGCATGATTTGTTTTCCATTTTGTCCTATCTGAGTTGCCGATTTCCAGAATTTTCAGAGTTTTAACTTTTTGCTTCATGTGAGTCAGTGAGCATGAAAACTGTGCGTGCTTTTTCCGAATATCGACTTGGGTTTGGTCCCTTGTTGCATTTCATGGCTTACAGGCTGGACACATTGACGTGTCAGTAACAAAGAACACAGCCTTACAACATGGAAAAGTGTTACAGCCTGCACATTTAGAATTTAAGTGAACTGTTGCCAAAATGCTGTGCATTCTCCATCTGTGATACTCCACCAAGCACCACGGTGCTGTTAAGAAGCACTGGGAGGTAAAATAGTAAAATTAAGCCACCTGTCGGCACACTTAACTTGGCAACCTTTCAGAGACCTTATCTGTTCCCAGGAATTGGTCACACTTTCTGCTACTCGTACTGACCTTGTGTTACAATTCTGCCTCTCCGCACTGCACCTTGTGCTTCACTTCCGGAATGAGCGCCCTACCGTTATTTTTTTAAAAGGGACACCTTTCTCTTCAGCGCCTCCTGCAGCAAGGCCTCGAAAACTGCATCCTTGAAAGGTACCATTTTGTCACCCTTGTTTTACTGTAGTTATTTCTATCAGAGGGGGCTGGTTGGCGCAGATGGCTGGGTGGCGAGGGTGTGAATGACAAAATGATGCCAACAGCTTGGGTTCGATCCTCATACTGGCTAGTGATTCGTGAGGCCCTGCCTCCTCGCCTTGGCGAGTCATGCCTGTCAATTTATGAGCAGCCAAAATGTCTCTCTTTAATGGAGAGAGAAGCCTATGGTCCTTTGGGAATATGGCGAAATACGCACATTTCTATCAGTATCAACTCACCGCTGAAACAAAGAAAGCAGGGGGAGGCCATTCGGCCCTTCGAGCCTGCTTCACTGTTCAACCAGCGCTCTCCCTCTACGTTTTGACAAGGGTAACTTGAAGAGATGCTGGAAACGGATAGTTTGTCCTTGATTTCATGAACCGTACTGTAATGCAACAGTGCTGACCTTGTATTTTAGTACGAGATAAACTCTGATTACTGCAGAGGCGTGCAACCTTGGCAGTGTCTTAATGGCTCCTGCGTGTTTATAATAATCCAAGGTGATAACCTGAAGATAATGGATAATATGAGAAAGCTAGCTATAAAAGCATTGTAGGAGAAGTGGTGTCGTATCTGAATTGTATTTCGGATATTTTCCTGATCCATTAATTGAACTTTAGCCTCTGCATTTCACTACACATCTTGAAGGAGTTCTGGTTTAATGAAGAATTCCTCTGATGCCATGAATCAGTAGCCATTAAAAGGTTGGATCCTCCTAAAAGCAAAGTCTAAAGTTTATTTATTTCTTAGTCACAAATAGGCTTACATTAACACTGCAATGAAGTTACTGTGAAAATCCCCCAGTCGCCACACTCCGGCGCCTGTTCGGGTACACTGAGGGAGAATTTAGCACGGCCAATGCACCTAACCAGCACGTCTTTCAGACTGTGGGAGGAAACCGGAGCACCCGGAGGAAACCCACACAGACATGGGGAGAACGTGCAGATTCCGCACAGTGACCCAAGCCGGGAATTGAAGCTGGGCCCCTGGCGCTGTGAGGCAGCAGTGCTAACCAAACAGCACATCTTTTCAGGCTGTTTTCTGGGGAATACAGTAAGAAGTCTCACAACACCAGGTTAAAGTCCAACAGGTTTATTTGGTAGCAAATACCATAAGCTTTCGGAGCACAGCTCCTTCGTCAGATGGAGTGGATATCTGTTCTCAAACAGTGCAAACAGACACAGAAATCAAATTACAGAATACTGATTAGAATGTAAATCTCTACAGCCAGCCAGGTCTTAAATGTACAGACAATGTGGGTGGAGGGAGCATTCAACACAGGTTAAAGAGATGTGTATTGTCTCCAGACAGAACAGCTAGTGAAATTCTGCAAGTCCAGGAGGCAAGCTGTGGGGGTTACTGATAATGTGACATAAATCCAACATCCCGGTTTAGGCCGTCCTCATGTGTGCAGAACTTGGCTATCAGTTTCTGCTCAGCGACTCTGCGCTGTCGTGTGTCGTGAAGGCCGCCTTGGAGAACGCTTACCTGAAGATCCAAGGCTGAATGCCCGTGACTGCTGAAGTGCTCCCCCACAGGAAGAGAACAGTCTTGCCTGGTGATTGTCGAGCGGTGTTCATTCATCCGTTGTTGTAGCGTCTGCATGGTTTCCCCAATGTACCATGCCTCGGGACATCCTTTCTTGCAGCGTATCAGGTAGACAACGTTGGCCGAGTTGCAAGAGTAGGTACCGTGTACCTGGTAGATGGTGTTCTCACGTGAGATGATGGCATCCGTGTCGATGATCCGGCACGTCTTGCAGAGGTTGCTGTGGCCGCGTTGTGTGGTGTCGTGGTCACTGTTCTCCTGAAGGCTGGGTAGTTTGCTGCAGACAATGGTCTGTTTGAGATTGCGTGGTTGTTTGAAGGCAAGAAGTGGGGGTGTGGGGATGGCCTTCGCGAGATGTTCGTCTTCATCAATGACATGTTGAAGGCTCCGGAGGAGATGCCGTAGCTTCTCCGCTCCGGGGAAGTACTGGATGACGAAGGGTACTCTGTCCATAGCACAGGGTTCAAAGTGCAACATCACAATACAGGCAAGGAGAGCGAAAAATCTGCCAACATGTTAAAATCTGCCAACTCACACACAGAAGAAATTCTTTGCAAAGGGCAGATCTGCGATTTTCTTGTTGCTTAATCCTTGTTTGAAGGTTTCAATAGATCCAATATAATAAAGCCCAAAGGTTAGAGATCTCACAACACAGCTATAACATCAAACAGAAACACAGGTGACAAGAAGCTGAAACAATAACAGAAAATGCTGGAAAATCTCAGCAGGCCTGACAGCATCTGTGGGGAGATAATAGAGGCATGATCATATTGAATGGTGATTGAAAGCAAATTGCTGCAGATGCTGGAATCTGAAACCAAAAAAGAATATTCTGGAAAATCTCAGCAGGTCTGGCAGTATCTGTAAGGAGAGAAAAGAGCTGACGTTTTGAGTCCAGATGACCCTATGTCAAAGCTAAAAGGCAGAGAAAGTGGGAGATATTTATACCATAGGGTGAGGGGATGAAAAATGAGTCATAGCCACAAAAACAAGGGGAAAGGCTAAGAGGTGCTAATGGCAGTCTATAGGGAGAATAGAAGGTGTGTATGGCCTAACGGCAGAGAAGCTGAAATCAGGGGGTAAACTATGACAGATGAAGATCTGGGGGGAGGGCAGAGATGGGTGGGAGAGAAGTAAAATGGAGAAAAGGGGGGGAAAAGGAAGCAAAGGGGGAGAAAAGGTAAGAAAAGGAGGGATCAAAAGGGGGAAGAGTGGGGGGAAGAAATATAAAGAAAGGCAATAAAGAAATAGAAGGTAGAGAACAGTTAAAAATGAAATAAAATGAAAACAAAGGGGGTCGAGGTGGGGTAGAGCTTATCATCTGAAGTTGTTGAATTCGATGTTGAGACCGGAAGGCTGTAAAGTGCCGAGCCGGAAGATGAGATGCTGTTCCTCCAGTTTGCGTTGAGCTTCACTGGAACATTGCAGCAGGCCAAGGACAGACATGTGGGCGTGGGAGCAGGATCGTGTGTTAAAATGGCAAGCAACTGGAAGGTCAGGGTCCTGATTGAATACAGGAGTTGGGACGTCTTGTTGAAGCTGTGCAAGACATTGGTAAGGCCACACTTGGAATACTGTGTGCAATTCTGGTCACCCTATTATAGAAAGGATATTGAAGGTAATCAGGTGCATAAACATTACTATATCTTTTCCCTTAGTGAATCTCTTCTGAACACTCTCCATGGTATTCTTCTTAAAGTAAAGCCCAAAACTGGGCAAAATGGAATTTATTTTAACCGCACAAAGCAGGAAGGCTGCTTGGGAGATGCTGGAATTGGGCGGGTGTGGGGGTTTTCAATGCTGGTGCAGGCTCAAAGGGTCGAATGGCCTCCTCCTGCACCTATTTTCTATGTTTCTATGTTTTAAGTCTGGATGACCCTTCGTCAGAGCCTCCAGACTCGAAACGTTGGCTCGATTCTCTCTCCACAGATGCTGTCAGACCTGCTGAGATTTTCCAGCATTTCCTGTTTTTCTTGTGGACAAGAAGTTGGGCTTCAGTTTATAATCCTTGTGATCGTGTGCCCTGCATAGTGGTGTAAAATTTTGAATAAAATAACTTTTCCTATTGGTGGAAGAGAAAGGCCCTGCGGTGCGATCTTACCAGCCGTTCACGCCACGCTCCCACTGCAGCGAAGTCGGAGAATTTGGCGGCCAGACAAATCTCCATTCACTGCAGCGGAATGGGAAAATCCCGCCGGCGTGAACGGTGATAAGATTCCAGCCTGGATGTACAGAGAAGTACATGGAAAATTGAAACCAATTTGCCATGTCCAAATGGCAAACTCGAGTCCCATAATACAGCGAACTCCTGCATATCTGACTGACTATAGTGACAAGAAGCTCTGCATATTAACCTTTGGATGTTGTCATGGCTTCAGCTTCCTTCATTATTTTCTGCCGTAACAGTTTCTGTGTAAAAAAAATTAAATTCCATAATCTCTCTTTCCCTGTTTTGGTGATTATTGTACATTCCTTCCTACTAACTAACGATTTACTGAGCAATGGAAAATAACTTATTTTCCAATTTAACTTACCAAAGCCTCTCAGCATTTTTAGCCCCTCTGTCAGATTTCTTTGTTTCAATGGAAAGAGCATGAACATTACTGTATCTTCTCTCTTAGTGAATCTCTTCTGAACCCTCTCCATGGTATTCTTCTTAAAGTAGAGCCCCAAAATGGACTTTAGCAAGGCCTTTGACAAGGTACCGCATGGTAGGTTGTTGCATAGAGTTAAATCTCACGGGATCCAGGGTGAGGTATCTAAATGGATACAAAATTGGCTTCTTGACAGAAACCAGAGGGTGGTTGTAGAGAGTTGTTTTTCAAACTGGAGGCCTGTGACCAGTGGTGTACCTCAGGGATCAGTGCTGGACCCACTGTTATTTGTCATTCATATTAATGATTTGGATGAGAATATAGGCATGGTTAGTAAGTTTGCAGATGACACCACGATTGGTGGCATAGTGGACAGTGAAGAAAGTTATCTCCAATTGCAACGGGATCTTGATCAATTGGGCAAGTGGGCTGATGAATGGCAGATGGAGTTTAATTTAGACAAATGTGAGGTGATGCATTTTGGTAGATTGAACCAGGGCAGGACTTACTCAGTTAATGGTAGGTCGTTGGGGAGAGTTACAGAACAAAGGGATCTAGGGGTACATGTTCATAGCCCCTTGAAATTGGAGTCACAGGTGGACAGAGTGGTGAAGAAGGCATTGGTTTCATCGGTCAGAACATTGAATACGGGAGTTGGGATGTCTTGTTGAAGTTGTACAAGACATTGGTAAGGCCACACTTGGAATACTGCGTGCAATTCTGGTCACCCTATTATAGAAAGGATATTATTAAACTAGAAAGAGTGCAGAAAAGATTTACTAGGATGCTACCGGGACTTGATGGATTGAGTTATAAGGAGACGCTGAATGGACTGGGACTTTTTTTCTCTGGAGCGTAGGAGGCTGAGGGGTGGTGACCTTATAGAGGTCTATAAAATAATGAGGGGCATAGACAAGATAGATAGTCAATACCTTTTCCCAAAGGTTGGGGAGTCTAAAACTAGAGAGCATAGGTTTAAGGTGAGAAGGGAGAGATACAAAAGTGTCCACAGGGGCAATTTCTTCACACAGTGGGTGGTGAGTGTCTGGAACAAGTTGCCAGAGGTAGTAGTAGAGGCGGGTACAATTTTATATTTTAAAAAGCATTTAGATAATTACATGGGTACGATGGGTATAGAGGGATATGGACCAAATGCGGGCAATTAGGATTAGCTTAGGGGTTTTTTAAAATAAGGGCAGCATGGACAAGCTGGGCTGAAGGGCCTGTTTCCATGCTGTAAACCTCTATGACTCCATGACTCTATGGACAAAATGGAATTTATTTTAAGCGCACAAGGCAGGAAGGCTGCTTGGGAGATGCTGGAATTAGGTGAGTGTGGGGAGTTTCAAAACTATATTTATGCATTTTGAATAATTCTGCATCAAGCCCATTTGATAGAGCACAGAAGGATCAAAATGAGATGCTTCAGCGAAAACTGAAGGTGAAAAAAAAGAGCATTTTCTGGCAGTGTTCCAGAATGGCTCTATTCTGGCACAGGTTATGGACACTCTGTGGGAGATTATTGGTGTCAATCCCCTGCTAAACTCCCTCAATTGGAACTAATGACTAACTATGATTACTTGGCACAAGGCGTCAGCTAATCTCGCAAATGGGCTACTTTTTCTGGAGTGGCATCAGACATCTCTCCCACTGCTCTCACAGTCATCCATGCGAACCCACAACTTTTCAGCTGGCGTATGGAATCCAAACTGAAAACGTCTTTCACTCAGATTGCTATTTAAATTATCTACGGAATGATTGCACTGATCAGAACTCTGATCGGAAAAGAAAGTCTACTGCACAACTGGCACAACACAGAATCCCACCAGGGTAAAGCAGTTTACTGAGATGAATTTGAAGTTTGTTTATCAGGGATACATCTAATGGCTTTTGAGTTATCAGGAAATAACCCAAGGGAGTGTATGGCTGTAAAAGGAAGCACAAGAGTTATCCAGATATCATGAAAATGTTCACAATTCATACAGAGATCTAATTTTATACATTGTAATGGTCTAGTGTGCTGTATTGTTTTACCGCACAGAGGTTATTTTGATGGGAAATCATAGAATTGATAGAATCCTTACAGTACAGAAGGAGGCCATTTGGCCCATCGAGTCTGTACTGACCACAATCCCACCCATGCCCTATTCCTGTAACCTCATACATTTATCCGAGCTAATGACACTAACCCCTGACACGACCGGGCAATTTATCATGGCCAATCAACCTAACCCGCACGTCTTTCGGACTGTGGGAGGAAACCGGAGCACCCGGAGGAAACCCACGCAGACACGGGGTGAACATGCAAACTCTACACAGACGTGACCCGAGGCCAGAATTGAACCTGGGTCCCTGGCACTGTGAGTCAGCAGTGCTAATCACTGTGCCACCCACATGTTTTTCTATCACAGAATTGCTACGGTGCAGAAAACTCCTTGCCAATGAGGCAATGCTCAGAACCACAAAGGAAATTGCCGTGACTCGGCCCCAGCTGATATTTGGCTAATTTCTATATTTCCTCAGACTGATCAATTAAAGTCTTTGACATTTAACTCTTTTACCTTTTCAATAATCAGCTGGTTAGCAACTAGCATGCGTTAAAAAAAAAGCACAGAATGAAAACTAAAGCATTGGACCCAACAGGATCTGTTCTTTCCCACTGACTGGGCAGTTTCGACCTCATCATTATCTCCATCCACTCATTCAATCCCCTTTACAAAACTCCCCAAACCGTAGAACCAATGAAGTGACGCCCCAGCAATCTCTGCCAGTCGTTGCATTTCCATTATTGAACCTTGGTTGGTTGCCTCTCGCAGATGAGAATGCTGGTGTACGAGGATTTTTATACTCCCAGGGAAAAACGGCTGAACAAACAAAAAGAGCAGTTGAGCAGGGACTGGAAGAATTTCTATTTATTCTTATCATTTCCAATTCAAATCTTGACAAGTCCTTTAGCTTCTGGCCACCTTTTGACACCGACTTCAATTCCCATTCTGAGTAGCCGAATGCGACATTACTGAATCATTGGCCCTGATTGTCATTTGGGAAGGAGTGAGAGGCGGATTTGGGGAATAATGTGTGGGAAACTCGGAATTACCAACAATGCATCTCTCAGTGGTTTTTCACTCTGCCACCATATTAGAATATTCCATCGCGGTTTCCTTTCCAATCAGTGTGAAGTGGATCTGTGTGATATGCGGGGGAGGGGGGAATCTTACCGACAAATGGTTTTCTCTTCAGAGAAACAGGTCAGTTTTCTCTCCACACTCTGTCTAAAAAAAATCAAGGGGATGTGCTTCACGTTGTCATGCAGGGGAGCAGGGCGTCAACACACCAGCAAAACCTGGCTGCACTGAGATCAGGGTGCCATCTTTAAAGATCATAGCAGCAATAAATCTTTGATTTGATTTCATTTACATACATACATTAGTGTACAGTGAAAAGAATTGTTTCTTGCGTTCTATACAAAGCATACCGTTCACAGAGAAGGAAAGGAGAGAGTGCAGAATGTATGTTACAGTCATAGCTAGGGTGCAGCGAAAGATCAACTTAATATATGGTAGGTCCATTCAAAGGTCTGATGGCAGCAGGGAAGAAGCTGTTCTTGAGTCGGTTTGTACGTGACCTCGCTCTTTTGTATCTTTTTCCCCATGGAAGAAGGTGGAAGTGACTATATTTGGGGTGCATGGGGTCCTTAATTATTCTGGCTGCTTTGCCGAGGCAGCGGGAAGTGTAGACAGAGTCAATGGATGGGAGACTGGTTTGCATGATGGACTGGGCTTCATTCATGACCCTTTGCAGTTTTGTGCCGTCTTGGGCAGAGCAGGAGCCATACCAAGCTGTGATACATCCGGAAAGGCTGCTTTCTATGGTGCACCTGCAAAACCTCCCCCGGCACACATCTGATAGGCTGATTGGCTGCCTCCTCTGCTATTAATCTCTATAAATCTGGAGCCATTCTCCCTTCATCATCCTCTGATATCCTCAGAAGAGATGTGGAGATGCCGACGTTGGACTGGGGTAAACACAGTAAGAAGTCTCACAACACCAGGTTAAAGTCCATCCACAGAAGAACCATTCATATAAGTTAAATAAGACATCAATGTAATTTTATCAATGACATATGAGATGTAGAATCTTATCCATTTAAACATTGACTCGCTTGATATTTCATTGGCTCTTTTTTGACTTGATTTATTATTGTCACATGCAAAACATTGTTTCTTGCGCACTATACAGACAAAACACACCGTTCAAAGAGTACATAGGGAGAATGAAAGAAGAGGGTGCAGAGTGTTAAAAGAGTTAGAGTTAAGTTTTAAAAGTATAGAACGAGAGTAAAAGATAGAATTCAAGGGTATGCTGGGGACAGCTAACAAGAAGTCGCCTCACTCCAGCACCACCTTGGAAGAAAAAGGCTCTTCGAAGTTTCAAAAGTCCAACTTCTATTATTGCGACCTCAGATTTGAAACTGCCCATACGATTATGGCAATACCACACTTAGCGAACATGCCAGATCCTACATGGAAAGCATCAGATTCTTTCCACATGATTTTTCTTTCTCCTCATCAATGTTCACCTTCTTATGATGTGGAGATGCCGGCGTTGGACTGGGGTAAACACAGTAAGAAGTTTAACAACACCAGGTTAAAGTCCAACAGGTTTATTTGGTAGCAATGTGCTACCTTGAGGCACACCAATGAGGTGTGGCTTTTGCTACCAAATAAACCTGTTGGACTTTAACCTGGTGTTGTTAAACTTCTTACCACCTTCTTAAGAACAGTTATTAACATTGCAATGCAATTCATTGGCACTCTGGGCTTTCATGAGGACATGATAAGGTACTATGCAAGAATGTGAGTCTTTTAATGATGGTTTTCTCATCATCTGCAGCATCTACAAGTAAGATCATAGAACAGAATCACTGCAGTGCAGAAGAGGCCATTTGACCCATCTAGTCTGCACCGACTCACTGGCAGAATATCTTAGCTAAGCCCTCTCCCCCACCCTATTCCCCACAATCCCACACATTTACCATGGCTAATCCCATCTACCTAAACATCCTGAGGCACAAAGGGACAACTTAGCATGGCCAATCCACCTAACCTGCACATCTTTGGAGTGTGAGAGGAAACCGGAG